>NC_063067.1:3188777-3432756 GCF_018812025.1 Megalobrama amblycephala
TCAGAGCAGTCTTTTATGCTGCGTTACGTGTTTACACAGAATTTTAAGCAGGCACAGAGCAGCCTTAACTCAGCTATGTAAAAATGCCTTTATAATTAAGCGATTTCTGAGAAACGCTGTTGAAAGTGGATCGGACTGAGCAGCACAACACACTTGTAGCCAATCAGCAGTAGGGGGCGTGTCCACTCATGATGGGGGAGGAGAGAGAGTTGTGCTGCTGGGTACTAACTGACAATGAACTCTCGCTTGTATATACTCTAGTGTGTTCATTTTTCTGTTGTTTGTTTATCATATTTGCTTTATTTATTTATTTTTTTTTTTTTTTTGCAAAGCCTTATTTTGCTTCACTTCTGCTATGATAAAGTGACATCCACTCTTTCATTGTATGTTTGTGCATTTTGGGGGCGGAGCAATGAAGGGAGGGGCGTGTTTGTTTCAGCACTGTTCAACAATGATTCTCAGAAATCACTTACTTCACCTTTAATTTCATCTAGTCCATTCTGAACGTTTTCAATCTTTTATTTTTTCCCCAAAACCAGATGTTGAGACAGACTGGACTTAAAATAGCATCACAGTCAAAGGCCAGGAATGAAAGAAGATTAAAACTCTTAAAATCTAACATTACTAAAAATAGTTATTATAGCCTATTTTATTTCCAGTATCAACTCTGTGTACACATCGGTCACTGACAGAAAAAGTATTTTTTAAATAAAGTATTTTATCTATCCATCCATATTTCCATCATCCATCGTCTGACATCTTTGAAAATAATCGCTGTTCTTCATATATCCACCAGGTGGTGTGAGTGATTTGAACAGTCTTGATGGCGCAAATACATGAACAGGTGAAATTTATGGCGTTCCGTAACCAATATAAACCCGTGCTTTCAATGCATGTGTCATGCAATTATTATTTAAATATATGTAATATATTAACTTAACACTAATGATAATAATAGAAATGTTTCTTGAGCAGCAAATCATCATATCAGAATGATTTCTGAAGGATCATGTGACTCTGAAGACTGGAGTAATGATGCTGAAAATTCAGCTTTGATCACAGGAATAAATTACATTTGAACATATATTCACAAAAAAAACAATTATTTTAAATTGTAATAATATTTCACAATTTTTACTGTTTTTATCAAACAGGTTTTTTGTTTTGTAATCAAAATTCATCATTATATTATATTATATTATATTATATATACAGTGGAAGCGTTCTACTGTGTGCCCCGCCCATATTGAGCTACTGGTCTCCTGATTGGTGAATATCCCATAAAGGGCGTGTCTGTTACTAGCGTCAATCATTGGAATCGGCTCCAATGACGCCAGTCTGGAAACTGTTGCTGTTGTCGCGGGTGGGTTGACATACATCGGTGCGTTTGAGGATGTGAGTGATTTAACCGCGTCCTGATCGCCGGAGCGCGTGAGTACACGACTCGTTTTCTGATCCACTCCGCTTTATTCCTGCAAACGCAGCTGAGTTTCAGTAGTATCATGCGTGGTTTGACTGCAGCACTTTGACATGCTGTTGTACTGCGGCGCTGGAGAGTGTTGTGGGATTCTGTGTGTCATAATTACAGTCTGTCAGGGCTGATGTGGGGAAAGTGCGCTGACTGCGCGGTTCAGCTCCGTGTTTCTATGTGCGTGTGACTCCCACGCAGCGCGGATCAGCTCACTGCGACGCCGAACCACGATACAGAAACACACGCAGACACCGAGCTGGAAAAATAGATGCGTTCATGTGCGTGACTGAGTCTGCCAGTGCATACATGATCGGTGCATTAGTCATATATGAGCAACTCACCAGCCCACTGTTACTGCGACTCTTATATCACTGCTGGACTGATGTTACACTGGCGTTTCACTTCAAAACAGTATTGTTCAGTGTGTTTTTACAATTATTGCTACTTAAATACTCCTAAAACACTCTCACAACTTGTTAAACGTTCTTTTTTGGAATCTGTGGATCGATTTAGAACCTTGAACATCCATGGAATCTTTCCATTCCACAAAAGGTTCGATCATTTAATAGATCATTAAAATGTTCTTCACATGGGAAGTTCTTTAAAGAATTGGTTCTTCTATGGCTTTTGTCATTTTTATTTTTTAAGAGTGTAACAATGTCCAGCATGAACATGCATGAATCACATTTTTTTTACTCAAACATTTAAACTAAATCTTAAGTCATGAATCATGTTTAGGAACATATATTTTGATGGAAATGATGTTTTTAAACACTTTTTGGATTAGAAAGTCCCGTCTTGATCAGGCTAATTTCATGTATAATATTTTATGTAGCCTAAATGCACATAATTAAATCATATTTTCATATTTTTTTGCATTATTTGACAGGGAACTATTAAAATATCTAGATAAAAGGCATGATGGGTTGATGAGTTTGCATGTTTTAATGAGATATTCATTTCACAAAAAAAAAAAAAAAAAAAAAAGAAAAAGTTAGCCACTGGGACATAAAAAACAACAACAACACCCTTTAATATCTATAACTCAATTTTGTCATGGTCACACATTTGTCTGCTACAAATTACAGTTTTGTAATCTGCTACTACTCTAAATGATTTAAATTAATGAGTATCAAGAGTGCTGTTCCATTTTGTGCAATGATATTTCTATTTTTTTTCTTTTTCTTTTTTGAGCGTTTCTCACATGGTAAAGCTTGACGCTTGCAACGAAAAGGTCTTGGGTTCGATTCCCAGGTCTTGCATGAACTGTGATGAATGCAGTGAAAGATTTACATCTATACGGTGACAGTGATTTCATAAATGTAGCTCATTTTTAATTGTGTACTCCGTATTATAATATTGAGTTGACAGGTATTTTATGTCTGATGAAGTTGTCTGAGGTTGGGATCAGCGATCTCGAGAAGCTTTGGCCTTCTTTATCATGTGTGTTCAGGTTTTGAGGTCACGCTGACCTTGTATGCGCTCAGTCTGGGTTGTGTTTACATGGAAGTGGACGGAAATCATTGATTCTCTTCAGCTCGTAGAGAAGAGTTACAGGTGAAAACTGCAGGGTTTTAATGTCAAAACAACCTCTTATTTGCTTTAAGTTAAAGGTGAAGTGTGTCATTTTATTTGGATGTTAAAATACTTTCTTGTATCTCAGCTTAATATGCAGAGGCGACTATAAATAAACCATTCGTAGGTTGAGTCCACTGAAAGTGTTTCAGGATCTGTTTGAGCAAAACAGCAGTATTGAATCAACCAATGGCATGAGTTTGGGGGCGGGACTATATGTTTGGCTGACCAATGGCAGATGAGGGGAGTGTCTGGGAAACCTGTTTGAAACGGTCATTGTTTTTCTAACACTTCAGCTTTAAAAAGGGGTCCTTGATTATGATTTGACTTTTTTAACTTTAGTTAGTGTGTAATGTTGCTGTTTGAGCATAAACAACATCTGCAAAGTTACGACGCTCAAAGTTCAATGCAAAGAGAGATATTTTCCTTTAAAGAAATCGCTTTTTAAGGACTACAACAAACGGCTGGTAGGGACTACAACGAGCTTCTTCCTGGGTTAGTGACATCACAAACCCTAAAATGTACATAAACTCCGCCCCCGAGAACACACAACAAAGGGGGCGGGGCCATGTTGGGCTGCTTTAGAGAAGAGGAAGAGTTGTTGTAGTAGAGTGTTGTTGTCATGCTGTCATTTTACACCAGACTGCTTCACAAACGAGGGTCAATTCAACACAAAAGATGAACATGACGGCACATGCTAGTGGATGAGTTGATCAACTCCACAGCAACTGCATAAATTTATCCACTAACCATTCAGAAACGTCTAAAAGTTGTAACTTCTTCCTGAGTCTCTCCATCAGTGTCGACTCTGGTTTGAACAATGTAAGGCTGAACACTTTCGTCATTTTGGCTGCGTGAGATTCTCCAGCTTTGTTGTTGTTGAGCTGTTAAAGCTCCGCCCTCTTCTGGAAAGCAGAGCTCATTTGCATTTAAAGGGACACACTCAAAAACGGCGTGTTTTTGTTCACACCCAAATAGGGGCAAATTTAACAAGCTATAATAAATGATCTGTGGGGGGATTTTGAGCTGAAACTTCAGACACATTCTGGAGACACCAGAGACTTATATTTCATCTTGTGAAAGCGTGCATTATAGGCCCCATTTAAAATGCAATGTTTTAGTGTAATTAGCCAGTAAAACAAACCCTTCTCAAACATAAAAACATGAATAATGGACAATGCATACAGTCTTTTCAGGAATTGTTTTTGTTCAGAAATGCAAATGATTTCAGAAGGTTGTCATTATGTTCAGGAGGTGTTTTTAGTCTCAGCTGTCTCTTCTCTGTCATTTTCCCCTCGTCCTCCTTACATGCTCCCATTCTGAGCGTCTGGGGACTGAACCCAGAAACACGGTGAGTTTAGGCGGCGGATCAGGAGGTGTCGTCCAGTTAGATGCTGTTTTAAACCCAGATGAGAAGAATCATTCTTTTCTTTGATTCATATTTGACTCTCTTTGTAAGCAGTAACAGGCTTCCTGACCAGCTGAACGGCCAAACGTCACACTCAAATCTCCCTGTTTTTGATGTCCGCTCATAAACCTCACGCCATTCTTAGCCAAATCTGTGGCGGATTCAAGGCCGAATGTGTTTGTGCTGTAAAACGGCCTTATTTTCTTCAGCCGGTGCATTCACCGGTCTGCTATTTCTGACATTTATAGGCTGATGGATGTATTTTTAGCTCTTTTCAGAGAGGCTTGATTGAATTAGTCCAAGTTCAGAGCTCATATGCAGCAAATATCAGATTTCTTTGGCATTTTTATTTGTTCATTTGTCTGTTCATGAGGCTGCAGAGTTAAAATGCGCTCTTGGAAACGGGAAGTGACAGAATGACCTCCGTCGAGCTTTAGCTGCGTCATTGACTTTCTCAGAAAGCTTCATTAAGGCGGAAATCCATTTCTTGAACTTATTTTGGCTGTGAATTCAGTTTTAGTCCTTGAGAACTTCTTGAATAAACCCTTTTAAATGAATGATTTTCATGATATTTAATCAAAATGAACAAAAACTCTTCTACGTCACAAATCCATTTTATTTTTTAGCCCCTATCCTCTATTCTCGATCACATGACTTAATTCTGGTCTGTAATGTCCAATTTCCTGATCCAGTTCATTTTTAATAAATCATTCTGACTTCTATGCTTTTTCTGATGAATTAACCGGTTTCACAGTTTAAATGGGTTGTGAAATAATTTTTATTCAAGGCAATTTGTTAAATGTTAAATTTTCATGTGCCAAATTCCCCCAAACATGTTAACATATTCAATCTTTGATCACATTCTGAATTAGAAAATCATTATGCTGTTGCTTATTAGTCACTTGACAGACGTGAAATATATTGATATATGTTAATATGTATCGGTATTTGCAGATGTTAAAAACAAATGAATCATTCTTCAATGACTACTTACTGGGTGATATGTTATTGTTATTTCTTCAATTATTCATTTATATATATTGGTACTGGCAGATGTTAAAAATATATTAACATCTGCCAATAATGATATATATATATAATATATATATATTGCCAAAAGTATACCCCTCCAAATAATTGAATTCAGGTGTTCCAATCACTTCCATGGCCACAGGTGTATAAAATCAAACACTAGGCATGCAGACTGCTTCTACAAACATTTGTGAAAGAATGGGTCGCTCTCAGGAGCTCAGTGAATTCAAGCATGTTACCGTGATAGGTTGCCACCTGTGCAATAAGTCCATTCGTGAAATTTCCTCACTATTAAATATTCCACGGTTAACTGGGAAGCAATTGGGAACAACAGCAACTCAATCATGAAGTGGTAGGCCACGTAAAATCACAGAGCGGGGTCAGCGCATGCTGAGACTCATAGTGCGCATAATTTACCAACTTTCTGCAGAGTCAATAGCTACAGACCTCCAAACTTCATGTGGCCTTCAGAACGGTACTTGCCTGATTGCATTGTGCCAAGAGTAAAGTTTGGTGGAGGGGGATTATGGTGTGGGGTTGTTTTTCAGGAGTTGGGCTTGAACCCTTAGTTCCAGTGAAAGGAACTCTTAATGCTTCAGCATACCAAGACATTTTGAGTTTGGTGTGCACTAATTTGACTGGCCTGCACAGAGTCCTGACCTCATCCCGACAGAACACCTTTGGGATGAATTAGAGCGGAGACTGTGAGCCAGACCTTCTCGCCAACATCACTGCCTGACCTCACAAATGCGCTTCTAGAAGAATGGTCAGAAATTCCCATAAACACACTCCTAAACCTTGTGGAAATCCTTCCCAGAAGAGTTGAAGCTGTTATAGCTGCAAAGGGTGGGCCAACTCCATATTAAACCCTACGGATTAAGAATGGGATGTCATTAAAGTTCATGTGCATGTAAAGGCAGGCGTCCCAAAACTTTTGGCCGTAGATGGATAGATAGATAGCTTTCATGTTAATATATATCGGTATTGGCAGATGTTAAAAATCAACAAATCATTTTTGAATGACTGTATCAGGAATAAACCATATACATAACGCCTTAATAATAATAATAATAATAATAATAATAATAAGGTAGTAAAACAAGATCTCTTTTATTGAATCCAAAAGGTTTTAATTATATTTTGCTACAAATAAAGGTATTTTAAAGATTTTCAAGTGTCAAAAGGTCATTCGGTTTAACCGTCCAAAGGCCAATACAGCCATTTCATTTGTGATTAAAGTATCTTAAAAATGTAATAAATGTATATATGTTTTATTCTGGCATGATTTTATAACATCATATAGTGCAAAATGAAAGAAGTCGTTGCTTTGTTATGAGAAAGAACGTCCGGAAAAATGAATTTCATTGATGTCATTCAGAGTAACCGATATAAAAGGACTATTTTGGATCAAGTCATGTGGTCAATATCACGTGACAGGATGTGACATCATTCAGACACCTGCAAAAGACCACATGGTCATGAAGCAAAGTAACTAACTTTCTCTATTTGGAAAAATTCATGTTGTCACTTCAGGTCAAACATCAGGTCATTTGGTACAACCGCTATAAAACATGGAAAATTTAGTAATATTTTAAAAACTTGTACTAAATATAAACTGTTTGATTGTCGTTTTGCTAGATATCAGCCTGTTAGCATTGTTTAAAAATATCGTCATTCGGTATAACCAAAAGTGTCATTTGGTAAAACTGAAAGTTTGGTTAAACTTTTTTGGTGACAAATTTTGTCCATCTTGTAAAAAATGACAAAAGCAGTGTTAATTGATTATAAAAACATATCATCTCATTGTTAACACTTAATAAAACTTCAAAATGAATTATATCTCCATTATGTTTTTTTTACACTTTGAAAAACCTTATTCGTCAGTGACCCATAAATCGGTTAATGGGTGATTTATTTCTTTGATTATTCATCTATTCTTGTATTTATTGGTATTGCCAGATATGTTATTTTCGGCAAAATTGATTTAATTGTTTATTTAATCAGTATTGCTAGATATTTCCAGCATTATTTTATTGTTTATGAATTTGTATCGGCAGATATGTAACATTTTTTGAACAATATTTATTTATTTACAGTATTGGGAGATACTTGATTTCACTCATATTCCAATAAATAATAATGAGGCTAAATATAAATTATGAGAAAATAAAAATGATTATTTCACCTCAAAAGATTATTATAGTCACATTTGTCACTTTTGACTGATGCAAAATGAACGAATCGTTCATGAGCGACCAATCACTACTGAGCTTCATGTCATGTGACGTGATATTGCTGAAAGCGTGTTTGTTTTCCTGATCAGTTCTCAGTTGAATCGCACTGATGTGACGTGTCTGTCTCACCCCCTGTTGGACTCCCAGACCTCACGTTCATCACTGATTTGTTGGCGTTTTGGTCTAAAGTGATGACATGCACAACTCTGTGCCAGCGGAAACATGCGCTCACACGCAGACGAAACATAAAGACATCCATCTGTTTGTGAGTAGAGCACGTACTGAGACCCAGAAACACCAAATGGAGACTTTCATTTTACATGAGATGCTCCAGGAAAATCACATCGCCTTGAGGGGAATAGTCCATTTTTTTGTCACCAAATAGAATCGCACAAATAATGATTGTGTTCAAACACGTTACCAGAAAAACTTTTTACAGTCTTTCATGGTTTGTTCAAACAGGTAGTCCAGTCCTAAACGATTATGTATATTAAAACATTGATATAGGAGAACATTACACACTTCAACACCATACTATTTTTCCCAGATTTATCCAAGCAAATTTGTCTCCTGATGTTTCTCCTGCAAAAAGACGTCAGAAATTTCATGTTTGTTTTGGTCTAATGGATTTTGGCGGCCATATCTCAGCACTAGAATATCATAGAGCGATCTGTATTTTGATATTTTTGATATTTTGGGGAATATTTATTCAAGTCCAGTCAGCTTTATTTCTATAGCGCTTTATACAATACAGATTGTTTCAAAGCAGCTTTACGGTGATAACAGGAAAATGATTCAGTGATGCAAACGGTTCATTTCGGCTGTACAGCAGCTCTAGAAGAAAACCGTGTCGGCTGGAGTCAGTTCATTGATTCAGTTCTGTTGTAAAGATCATCAATTATTAAATTAGTTCATTTCATCTATAAAGCACCTCTGCAGAAAACCGTGATGTCATCGTCAAGCTCAGTTCTCATGCAATAGTGTCAGTGCAGTCAGATCAATAATATTATTGAGTATTAAATAATTAGAGATGCACCGATTGCAATTTTCTTGGCCGATTCAGTGTTTTTTTTTGGTAGTGTGTTCCAATTTTTTTTCTAATAACTATAATTGACAGCCTGTTATAATAAAACAAGAACAAATTAACAAATTGCAAACAACAGCACAAGTAAATGCAATAGAATAAAGAGAGCTATGAAACTTTAAGTTTTTCAGGTTGAGTAGGTTTTTATTCAGGTAAGAAATACTACAGAAATTAAAGTTATCAAATGTAAAATAACACTGGATAGTCTTCATTGTAAAAATTAAATACAGATTAATGCTTACAATTTAAAATTATAGAACATATTCAGTCAAGAGCAGAAAGTGATTTTGAGCTTATGCACGGATCCAATATACTGTTACACAAATGCATTCTCTTTCTCAACGTTCAAAAACTGACTGTGTTTAACTGGATACTCCCCAAGACAGGCATTTTGACATAATTTTGTATGTATTTGACCGTTTAAGTGCAGTAAGCTGCTCATTTTGGTACTTTTGTGACTCACAAGCAGTTTGAGACTGAGCGTGACTTGTGTGCTCCTCTAATATTGATCAGTGGTGATCAGAGACGAGTGAGTGAGAGGAGGCGAGTGTGTGTCGATTCACCGTCGGAGAGAAGAGAGTGAGAATGCGCAGCTGACGTTATTCCCTGTGCCGCTGGTAACAAAACAGAATCGGAAAGACGTGAGACCGACCGGCCGGTTACAGATCCGGGGGCGATCATGCGGGAATTCGGCTGATTCCGATCCCTGGCCGGTCGATTGGTGCATCTCTATAAATGATATTATCCTTGAATATTAAATAATATTATTGAATTATTTATTTATTTGGTAGTGACAGTTTGGCAGTTGATATTTTAGATATTTTAGATAGAGATCAACTGATAATCGGTAATTTTTCCTGATATTTAAAGGGTTAGTTCACCCAAAAATGAAATTTCTCTTATTAAGTACTCACCCTGATGTCGTTCCACACCTGTAAGACCTTCATTCATCTTCAGAACACAAATTAAGATGTTTTTGATGAAATCTGAGAGCTTTCTGTCCACGCATTGGAGATAAATATTTTGTAAATTGTAAGTGGTAAATGAAGTTTTTTTTTGCTCAAAGAAAGCACTTGGGTCCCTTCATAAAATTGAGGTTAAACCACTGGAGTCACATTGATTACTTTAATGAAGTTTTTACCTTTCTGGCCCTTGAAAGTGGTAGTTGCATAGAGTGTCAATGGAGGGACAGAAATCTCTCAGATTTCATTAAAAAGATCCTCATTTGTGTTTCAAAGATGAACGAAGGTCTTATGGGTGTGGAACGACATAAGGGTGAGTAATTAATGACTTAATTTCCATTTTTGGGTGAGCTAACCCTTTAATTTTTCCATAATCTAATATAGGTTTTGTGATATCGGATTCACCGATAAATGGCGCCATTTTGAGATCGCCATTAAAGCACTGCGTCTGATGGGAGACGGGTCAACAATGGAGTTCACGGGTAAAGCAACTTGCTTTGCTTTAAATAATAATCTTTATTTACCATAATCGGTTTTGCATATCGGTTATTTGGCATAAAAAAATCGGTTATAAAAACAAAATATTGGTTGATCTCTAATTTTAGGCAGTTTTTTGTCAATAATATTGGCAGATATTTTATATTTCAGACATCTATTTTATAATCTCCTTTGGCAAAAACTTGATATTTATCAGGCGATACGGTCTCTCTCAATAGAGAACACTAACATGCTGTCTAGTTGAACTTCCTAAATGATGTCTCCATTATGGCAGATGTTTGTGATCTATTTGTGCTTCCTCTGGCTCACTAAACTCAATTCTTCAGCTGTTACGTGAGCCGTGTCTTTCTCAGCGAGCTTTTATCCGTCTCTCCGTGTGTTCTTCACCCATCAGCCTGCTGGACACGTCGAGTCTTCGCTTCTCTCTTTCAGTTTAGCGTGTCGTTCTTTAATGGCACTGAATATGCTTCTGCCGTGGACTATTTATAGCTGCATCCTAATTATCTGTGACCCACACGAGCAGAAATACTTAACTCTGCGCCGCGCATGAAACACAACAAATTGGCATTGAAGAAACATTTGCTCCTTTGTGAGATGAAATAAGATTGTGCTGAGATGTTGGTTTAGGATTCGTTGTTTTGTTTTGGAGAGCATTTGGTGGAACTGGTAAACAACCACCTAGCAACCACCTAGAACACCCTAGCAACCACATAGCAATGCTCTAGTAGAAACCATCTGGTCAAGCATGATTTTGCTGCTTTACTGGCACCACCATCTATCTATGCAGATATTTTATATTTCTGGCAATATTTTTTATATTTCTTTAATGTGTATTGTCAGAAAATTTGATATTTCTTGTAATATGTATTCATTTGTTGCTTATTTTTATTTATTTATTTTACTTATTATTGGTATTGCCAGATATTTTATGTTTCTGGCAATATTTATTTTTGTTTGTTTGCTTTTGTTTATTAATTTACTTATTTACTTACCGGTATTGACATTTGTGGCGATATTCATTTATTTATTTATTTATTTATTTATTTATTTATTTATTAACTTACTTATGCAATTATCGGTATTGACAGATATTTTATATTTCTGGCAATTTATTTATATATTTACTTAATCAGTTCAGATATTTGATATTTCGGCCAATATTTATTTATTTATCGGTATTGGCAGCTATTTCATATTTTAATATCCACCGTAGAACAACCACAGATCAACACACTGGGATTTAAACATCTGTCTTGTGTGTTTCCGCAGGTGTGTGCTGACAGACATCATCATGCTCAAAGTCTCTCGGTGATCCAGTCCTTCCCATGATTCCACACCAGGCCGCCCCATGCCAGCCCGTAACCACGGCGACCACTCGCCCCCGTGAGCCCCTCCTCTGTCGCCCGGCGGCCGTTTGAGTGGATGAGGAACCCGGCCTCCAGTGATGTGATGCACAGGTTTGAGGTTCTTGGGATTGTGGGGGAAGGTCAGTACCGTCAGATGATACAAAACTGCTGTAGAAATACACTGATAAGAGAAATTATGTGGAAAATACAGGAAAAAGACATTTCCTGAGGAAACGGGAAGACTTTATACAGTAAATTCTTTATAATTCCCTGTATTTTCACATCATTTGTCACAAATGCTTTTTATGGCCTTGTTTCTTGAAGCACTGAAAAGGGTCACATCATGAAAAATAGAATTTTCCTTGATCTTTTGAGATAAGAGTTTGATGTACACCTAGAACTTGCTGTAATTCAGGCCGAAGAGATTATTTATTGAGACTAAACTGCAAAAACTATTTATTTTATGATTATTTCAGATTTCTGAAATTTTCTTAAGTGATATCTGAAGTTAGATATACCACATTCTTTAACACATGACCATTTTTGGGTTTTTAATGCAGTTTTTAGGGGCTGTTTGTCTGAAATAGATCACTGAAAGAACTGAATTGTGATTCATTTGATGATAGATTTGAACTTTTTTTCTCTAAATACGAGTGTAGTTGAATGAAACCGATCACAGTCTGAAGAACCTGATTTGGGTTTTTAATTACAGTATTTTGCTTTTGGCAGAATAATATCCTGGCATGGATGAAAACTCAAAATTGCACAGTGGTGTCTGTCTGCAATGGAATAATGTTCACTTAAGAAATTAGAGAAAATTTGTGTGCAAAGCAGAATATAAAGTGTAAGTGTATAAAGTGTAAACTAAATATTGACATGTGTCTCAGTGAGTAGTTCTTACTGAACAGCACTTGTTAAAAAATATATAGATATTATATGACCCCTTTAATGCATTTAATAAAGCATTTTATTTTATTGTACTCGTATACACTACCGTTCAAGTTAGTGGTCAGTAGGATTTTAAAAAAAGTTGCATTAAATTTATAATGTTACTAAAGCTCTCTATTTCCAATAAATGCTGTTCTTTCTGTTAATCAAAGAATCCTGAAAAAAGAAGCCATGAGATAGTTTTCATATTTGGAGATATTTGCATGCATCAGGGAGCCATTTGAAAATTGCGTTTGAATGCACACTCGCATTTTACGTTCAATTTCACGATTGCGCGTACTCTGTGAATAGAGAGCGGCGGTGCTGAGCGTATTCTACAAGATCAGACATTTATCAGACGAATCCTCCGCCATGGTCTTGTCAGTCATCTCGTCACTTACTCCATCACATGATCAGTGAACTCTGATTCCTGCTCGTGTTGGATGACCTGGATGGGATTGAAGCGACCGTTAACTGAATTAAATGGTTTTCATTTTTATAAAAAGCAAAATGACAGTGGAGGCGTAATGTAAATGTAGCGGTGGCATATTCTATCCTAATTTCACCCTCACAGTCCGTTAAATGGCTGACTGCTAATGTGAATTATATATGGTCAAGGTCTTTATATTTAACATGAATGCTGCATTTTTAAAGATCTTGGTCATGACTTATGAATGTGTTGGAAGTTGGAACGTATGTCTTCCGGCGATTCTGTGTATTGTAGAGATGTGTGTGTTGAGGTGTGTGAAGTCTCTCTCTCTCTCTCTCTCTCTCTCTCTCTCTCTCTCTCTCTGTACATTTTGAATGAGGGTGTGGTAAAAGTCTCGGGGGATCGGGTTATTTTTACCCCTTCATCTATCTCTTACACTCCGATGCCCCACTAACACCATGGCGTGTGTGTGTGTGTGTGTGTGTATGTGTGTTGAGGTAAGATGTGTGCTGCCTCTCTTAGACGTTTCTCACAATGAGTCTTATAGGTGAATATTATGAAAACTGTAAGTTGGTGTCATATTCAATCACAAAATAAGAAATAGTATGCATAAAGGAAATTTAAAATTTTTATTTTTGCATTGTGACATGATAGTGATGCACGTTAAAGGCCACTTTTGCATTTAATAATGAGACTAACATTAATACCACTGGAATAATCAAATGTAAGCAAGACATGATGTCCATTTAGCACATTTACATAGAAAAACAATGGAAAAATAGCGCAGTGGAATGCATATATATATATATATATATATATATATATATATATATATATATATATATATATATATATATATATATATATATATATATATATATATATAAATTGTGTATTTATTATATATATAACATGTAATATATAATATAAAATATATAAATAAATTGTGAAGTAAAATTGGGCGGTTGATATTAAATAGTAATACTTTTTGAAAATTTATTTGTTCTGCTGTGTGGATTGCTGAAAATCTATCTAAAACAACATTCTATTAAATGATGCAGCTTATATTAATGGGAAGGGAATATTTGTAAAAAATAATCTTACAGTAATCAGAATGATATCTGAGATTGTGGGGTATAAAATAGTCACACAGGCAAAAACATTGCTTTATGCATTGGTCAAATTTGAGATTTTGGACTAATTGACTTTGTGTGATAAGTGTTGTTTCAAACTAATGGAGAGAAAACATCCAAATAAACAAGTATCTTTTTGCGTCTGTAGATTTCAATTACAATGCATATCTTTAAAGGCCATGTTTTATAAATGAGTTTTTTCCTCCACTTCAGCAGCACTTACAAAGACCAAAATTTACAGTTTTATTTCTATCTATATTCTGAAGGTTTTTACTGTGGGGTTTGTTCATATATCATTCACATAATTTTACACAACATTTTATTCCTTAAAATGTGGTGAAAATGTATATTTTTCTGTCTGTTGACAGTATTTTCTGATTTATGGAGTGATAAAAAGAGATATTCAAAATCCCCTTAGTAAAAACCTTTAACTCTAATGTGTCAACAAAATCACACAAGAATTTAGAATCCGTGTTTATCCAAAAATTAAATTTACAGTCATGCTCAAAAGTTTAAAAACTACTGGGAATAAATAAAGACCGAATGGTAATTTTCATGTGAGCTATCCCTTTAAAAAACAAAAACATAGTGAGTGGCAGATGTGTAGAAATTTATGAATGACAGGCATTTCATGTTCTATGTGAGTCTAATTATAATCAAAACCAATTAACTTCCACACGGTCCTCTGAAAATCCAAAGTTTCCCTCTCACAAAATTTCCATTCACATGAGCGCGTCTTGTAAACACAATCATTTGAAGATCACCTGAAGGCAGAAATATATTGCCACGTCTCATCCAAATCAATTGGCTTTCAATTAGCATTGAGCGGCGAGAGGATAAACAAAGACGTCAGGATGGGAACGAAGGAATATGAGAGAGAGGGAACAGCTGAGAGGAGATTAAACTACTGATGGCCAACAGAGAGAGAGAGAGAGAGAGAAACTGATCTACTGACAGCTGAACACACAGCAGGCCACACACACACACACACACACACACACACACACACACACACACACACACACACACACACACACACACACACACACACACACACACGAGAGCATCAGTTCATACACTATGATTGTTTACACATTATTTGTGTTCATCTGGGTTATGTTACATAATGATCTTTATAACTATCATCTCTCTTCCAACATTAATTAGCTAGAGTACCAGACTGACAGAAATCCCCTTCTAATGATCTTTATTAAATGAAGACAGCAATACCTTATGGGTGAATCTCATTACAAAATGTCCAGGTCATATTTGACCTCAAAGTCAAATGGAATGAAAAAATAAATTATATTTTGGACAAGTGAATAGGGAATAAAAACATTTTTATTGCAATTTTTCATAAAGGTTTTGTTTCAATAAACAGTGAGGCATTATCTACACAGCAAAATCTCCAGAGTTAAATCAACTCTGCTCAGAGTACATATGGTCCTTCTCTAAATAGTGTTAAAATAACATTGAAGCAGAGTTAAAGTTAATGAGATAATTAAGCAATTAATTAAGTGATGATTGTGCATTAGTGATGAACACCTGCTGTTAACAAGCAGAATCACTGAAGAAAAGAGAAACAC
Organism: Megalobrama amblycephala; assembly: GCF_018812025.1. Lineage (NCBI taxonomy): Eukaryota > Metazoa > Chordata > Actinopteri > Cypriniformes > Xenocyprididae > Megalobrama > Megalobrama amblycephala. The sequence continues at coordinate 3,204,464 of NC_063067.1, forward strand.
AAGAACTACAACTGACTTCAGTCACAGCCTTATTAATTGCTTAATTATCTCATTAACTTTAACTCTGCTTCACTATTTAGAGAGGGACCATATGTACTCTGAGCAGAGTTGATTTAACTCTGGGGATTTTACTGTATAATTAAACATTTAAGTAATTTAAAAAACATACAGTCGTTCTCATAAGTTTACATACCCCTTGCAGAATCTGCAAAATGTTCATTATTTTAACAAAATAAGAGAGATCATACAAAATGCATAGTATTTTTTATTTATTACTGTCCTGAATAAGATTTTTTACATATGAGATGTTTACATATAGTCCACAAGACAAAAAATAGCTGAATTTTATAAAAATGACCCTGTTCAAAAGCTTCATACCCTTGATTATTAATATTGTGTGTGGTTACCTGGATGATCCATGACTTTGATCCAGATTTTTTTTCTCTGCATCACTTCCTGTGAATTCAACTTTATCCTATATTAGTAAAACTGACAGTGGTCCAAAACAATATGTCCTGAGATTTGTGTGTAATGCGAGATGTTCTCCTTATTCAGGAAAAATCAAAAACAAACGCTGATGGAAACTGTTGCACGTGTAAAAGCAGGTCACATAGTTCCACTTTTACTGTATGGCCTCGTTTTCTTCTCTTTTTTTTGTTTTTTTTGTTTTTCCTATTCCAGCTCTGGAAAAAGCAGGTTAAGCTAGATATGTCTCGAAGATCAGCCTGTTTCACTTGATCATCGAGATTCACTGCCTTGTCACATGCTCCTCAGCTGATTGGTGGATGTGTGTGTGACTGTCCTCCTGATTGGCTGAGGCTCAGGAACGGGCGGGGAAACGCCTGTGGCTGTTTCAGCGTAGTTTACCAGCATCACGTCTTTACTGCACATTGAGTTGAGGAGATGCTGGCCGATTATATGCTTCACTGCAGGACGTTCACAGCGCTGGTGTGTGTGTGTGTGTGTGTGTGTGTGTGTGTGTGTGTGCTGTTATTTTGGTTCGTCTTCCTTTTGGATCAGTGCTGCACTGATGTCATCGCATTTGTGAAGTGGAGTGGAGGATAAATAACGTGACTCAGAGAAACAAACTGTCACGCTGTTTAAGATGATAGCACAGGATGATTGTGTTGCTCTCTCACAGTAGCTGTTTGATTCACTGAAACTTCATCTCAGATGTTTGCTAAATAAAAATAACTGTCATCCAGTATAGCTATAAAATGATGATTTGATGTTTGTTCATAATAAAAACTCGCAGACATTGGTATCCTGAGCAGATCTGAGCACAGTTTGAGATCTCTTCTTAAGCTCCAGAGGAGACGCCAATGTTCTGATTAACTAAAACTATTAAAAATCACTTTAGGCCTAAAGTTTAGAGTTTAAAGGTGCCCTAGAATCAAAAATTGAATTTACCTTGGCATAGTTGAATAACAAGAGTTCAGTACATGGAAATGACGAGTTTCAAACACCATTGTTTCCTCCTTCTTATGTAAATCTCATTTGTTTAAAAGACCTCTGAAGAACAGGCGAATTTCAACATAACACCGACTGTTGCGTAACAGTCGGGATCATTAATATGCACGCCTTTTATAATAATATTTATAATATAATATTTGCATATGCCAGCCCAAGATCGAGGCATTACACAAGGGCAGCCAGTATTAACGTCTGGATCTGTGCACAGCTGAATCATCAGACTAGGTAAGCAAGCAAGAACAATAGCGAAAAATGGCAGATGGAGCAATAATAACTGACATGATTCATGATAGCATGATATTTTTAGTGATATTTGTGAATTGTCTTTCTAAATGTTTCGTTAGCATGTTGCTAATGTACTGTTAAATGTGGTTAAAGTTACCATCGTTTCTTACTGTATTCACGGAGACAAGAGGAGTCGCTATTTTCATTTTTTAAACACTTGCAGTCTGTATAATTCATAAACACAACATCATTCTTTATAAATCTCTCCAACAGTGTGTAATGTTAGCTTTAGCCACGGAGCACCATCAAACTCGTTCAGAATCAAATATAAACACCCAAATAAATATTATACTCCCATGACCCGAAGCATGCATGCAGCATACATGATGAACATCTTGTAAAGATCCATTTGAGGGTTATACTAGCTGTGTGAACTTTGTAAATGCACTGTTTTATAGAGTCGCGAGCTCGATGGGCAGGGAGCACGAGATTTAAAGGGCCAGCAGCCCCTGAATTGGTGCATAGTTAATGATGCCCCAAAATAGGCAGTTAAAAAAATTAATTTAAAACAAATCTATGGGGTATTTTGAGCTGAAACGTCACAGACACATTCAGGGGACACCTTAGACTTATATTACATCTTGTAAAAAAAACGTTCGATGGCACCTTTTAAAGCTTAAAAAACTAAAAATGTTGCCTGCAAATATATAAATAAAAACTAATGTAAAATATTAATAAATACTATTGTGAAATTATTTTTTGAAGTTGTAAATAAAACAAAGATTATTGTAGCACATTTTACAAGAAAATAGTATTTTAGTATTTCTACTTCAAAACGTCATGTTTAATTTGATGTGTAACTGTTTGTTTTATTATTTGTGAAATTTACTTGCAAATTTTGAGTAAAAGTGGTTTCTACAAATATAAATAATACTGAGATACATATGAGATTACTGGAGTCTTTTTCTCAAGAGAAACATCTGAAACGCAGGATACTTCAGCAGAAGTCTCATTTGATCTCATTGCTGTCTAATTGAGAAATTGATGAGCTTTAATGTCTGATTTTTCTTCGACGCTGAACTAAAAATCATCCTGATCCGTAAACGTCTTTCTCTTTTCATTATTCATGACGGTGAAGTGATCAAATCTTAACGTCTTATTATCTCAGAATATGAAGCGGTGGCTCCATCATCGTTAATCATATGAATCATCTTTCTTGGGGGAAAAAATCAAGCTACGTTTTTGAGTTTTATACAGTTTTATCTTCTCTCTCTCTCTCTCTCTCTCTCTCTCTCTCTCTCTCTCTCTCTCTTATATTATATAAATATATAGAATGACCTTACAAGTTTGATGAAATTATCAAAATATGAGAAATATTTTGTATTTTTAAAATATTTTAAACACAAATGGAAAAACAAACATTAAACTTGTTTAAAGTATTTATCTGTCAAAATTATTTGTCAAAAAAAAAGGCAAACAGTTATTATGAAAAAAAAAAAACGTGCACAGGAAAAAGCATACATTGACTACAACATTATAAGTTATTATTTTCTTTGCTTTTCTCTTATTTTTGCATGTGTTCGTATGTTAAGTTTGGGCAAAAATTATGTCGGCACATTTTGGCATGATTTATTGCGTTATCACAAATAAAACAATTGACTACAATTGACTAATACGCAATATGCTTAAAAAATCTTTAACAAATAAATGTATGATGTTTCAGTGAGTAAGCATGTAATTGTGTTTAAATAATTGTGAACTAGGAGTGTCCGATATGACCAAAATCTTATATCACGATACGAGTCATTTTATTTCACAATAATGATATATATATATATATATATATATATATATATATATATATATATATATATATATATATATATATATATATATATATATATATATATATATATATATATAAATATCATGATGTATATTTACTGAGTAATCCTCTATTTTGTAAAGGGCGTCAAAATTACAATCTTCACCAGAGATTTGAAGCCAAATTAGAGGGGTGTTAAAATGACTTTAGAAAGACAGCAGGATCATTTTATTTTTACACAGAGATTGGTAGATCTGTTAGTAAAATCTGTTGACTTTATCAATCTTTGTTTCATTATATGCCAACAGAGACCGTTCAAAAATGGCAAGAAGCCATTTTGTGTTTTTTGCCTCAAGTTTGCATGCTTGTGACTCAAGAAGTGTTAAAGATATATTAATATCCTTTTAGATTCTGATTCTTGACAAACTTTCCTTTTATTATCTTTATTTTAAAGGCCCTCCATGGTCCAATCCCAGAGATATGGAGATCTTAATGCGGCTCCATGAGTAAATTGGTAAATTGTACACCTTTTTCAGCAAAAAAAAATTACGTTTTTTTTTTTTTTAGAATTTATTTCATCAGAATAGTATGAAATTTAGTAAAGGTTTTGGCACTTGCCATGTGAACACACACGAGATGAATTTCATCTAGTGGAAGTGTTTGGTACTGCGCCCAAACAAAATCTTACTGAAAGCTCATTTTTTGAGATATCAACCTCAAATTTGGAACACAACTTGTTTCGATTTATTTCTCACAGTTTTAGAGTAAAAACATGTTTTGGGAAATATATATTTCATATAAAAATTGAAAATGGTATTTCTGTGCATTTTTCTTTTCATAACAATAAATGTAAAATTGTATAACTTTTTTTTCATGTACACATTTTAAAAAAATTTTATACTTAACCATAATATATACTTAACAACTTAACAATAATCTGGGGCCGGTTGCATAAACCACTTAGTCTAGTCTTAAATGTTAAGACACTATATTTTTGGTCCTAATTTTTGGTCCTAAAGTCCGATACATAAAAAAGTATACTGGTGTAATGTGAATTGGAAAAATAACATTGAATACTCCTTGGTTAACTGCAACTAGTTCTTAAGACTGGCCCCTGGACATTTCATTTTGAGGTCTATGCTCACAAAGTGAATAAATGGACTATAAACTACTGCATAAATATAATATAGTACCATAAAATCTCCTAAAAATACAAAATATTAAATAAAATATATAATTTGGCCCACCTCTAACATGAACTCAATATTAACCTTATTATGATTATGATATTTTCCAGTCGCCCTGATGTACACCATGTGATGCTTTGTAGCTCTTCACATTGAGCAGGTTGTGGTAAACGTGATTTGGAGGTTGTTCTCGGATGTCAGCCGGATCTGTTGGCTGGGATCTTCGGATGAGCTCAAATCCTGCGGGACTGTAGATTTGTGCCACAGATAGAGCCAGACCCGAGCGAACACACGGCGCACAGACGCTTCCATCAAAAAACAATCACCTGAGTGCCAATTCGAGTATTGTTTGGGCTAAACGCGCTCATATGAGATTTATAATGAATTCGGCTGATTGAACGAACGCGTCGGCAGCGATTTGGCCCTTCGTTTCGCTCGCGTCCCAGAGGTCTTAAGTGAAAACAGGATGTTCTTACAGTTCTGTTAACGTCTCTCTGTCTTTGTCAGGTGTGTGAATCAATGCCTCGTCTTTCTCCGTCCTCCTCCCTTCAATCACTTTATTCATCAGACACAAAACGCTCAGGGTTTTTGGACGGAGATTTTGGCACGGCTGCGAGAATCGTGTTTACAAAGACAGGTGGAACTGGGTGAAAGTTTGAGTAAAACCTGTTTGTTTCTCTCTCTTTCTCTCGCAGGAGCTTACGGCGTGGTCCTGAAGTGCAGACACAAGGTATGATCTCACTCTTGCTCTCTGGCGAGACTGCAAATCACATTTTTATGCACATAAGAAGTCGTTCAAATGATTTCAGCTCATTTGCAGCCTGTTTGCATTAAAATGTGTGTTCAAAAGGCCATACTACTGATTCGTTTTGAATATGCAGTACACAACCAGTCAAAAATTTGGAATAATTAAGATTTTTAAATGTTTTTTTTTTTAAAAAAAAGAGTCTCTTCTGCTCACCAAGGCTGCGTTTATTTGATCAAAAATACTGTAAAAATTGTAAAATATTTTTCCAATGTAAAACAGCTGTTTTCTATGTGAATATATATTAAAGTGTAATTTATTCCTGTGATCAAAGCTGAATTTTCAGGATCATTAGTGTCACATAATCCTTCAGAAATCATTCTAATATGATGATTTTGTTCTCAAGAAACATTTATGATTATTAATCAATGTTGAAAACAGTCATTATAACACAGTAATGATTCAGATGATTTGATCAGGAAAATTCAGCTTTGATCACAGGAATAAATTACACTTGACTATATATTCACATAGAAAACAGCTATTTTAAATTCTAATAATATTTCACGATTTTTACTGTATGTTTGATCAATTAAATGCAGCTTTGGTGAGCAGAAGAAAACAGATACCTTTTTTATTGCATTACAGTACTGCAGTAGTCTCTATATCCAGTGCTCTGGTGTGAAAACGGTCCCGGTAGTAACAGTTTCTGTTCGGCGCTAACAGAGAGTGTCCGTGACGTGACATATGTGAGTTTATCTATTAATATCTCCTCCGGTCATGAGCAGTGCTGGTCCGTAGCCCCGCGGCCGTCAGACAGATGGTCCACAGCCTCGATCTGTTAACACGACACAGTCTCTCTCTCTGACCCGAACACGCGCGGTTCACGCCATCTGCTGCTCTCACCTGCCGTCTTTTCCTGTTGGACAGCCGCGCGCAGCGATCTTCGCTCACTTCCTTTCATGCTTTTCACTCACGTTTCAGCTTTTCTGTGCAGAAAAATGTGTGATTGACTGACAGGAGGTTTGTTTACATTCACTCATTTTCTCAACCGGAATGAATCCAGTTTGAGTTCTGTTTATCATAACCCTAATTGTTGCAAAACAATTCACATATTTCTTTACATGTGCATTACATGAATTACAGTTCCCATCGCCATGTTCACGCTCAAATTTAATGTATTTATTTCAATCAAATTTGACTTATTTTAATCATTATTTATTTTAATCAAATTTATTTCAGTCATATTTGACTTATTTTAATTTTTTTTTTTTAATCAAATTTGACTTATTTAATCTTTTTTTTATTTTTAAATAAAATTATTTGTTTATTTATTTATTAAAATCAAATTTGAGTTAGTTTAATTTTCTTTATTTTAATAAAATGTATTATTTATTTATATATTTATGTCAATCAAATTTGACTTAATTTTTTATTTTAATGCATTTTATTTATTAAAATCAAATTTGACTTGGTTTAATATATTTTATTTTAATCAAATTGATTATTTATATATTTCTTTCAATTAAATTTGACTTATTTTAATAATTTTCATTAAATCAAATTTATTATTTATTTATGTATGTTTTTGTCAATCAAACATTACTTATTTAATTAATTTTTTAATCAAATATTTATTATTTATTATCTAAGTCAAATTGGACTTAGTTTAATCTTCTTTATTTTAATCAAATCTAATTATTTATATATTTGTCAATAAAATTTGTCAACAAAAGCATTTTTTTATTTTAATCAAATGCATTATTTATTTATGCATTTCTTTCCAATTGGACTTATTTTAATCATTTTCTTTATTAAATCAAATTTATTATTTACGTGTTTCAGTCAAATTTGACTTATTTTTTTTATTTTAATCAAATGATTTATTTATATATCTATTTATTTAAATCATATTAGACTGTTTAATTTTCTTAATTTCAATCAAATGTATTTATATATTTTAAGTCAAATTTGACATTTAATCACTTTTATTTTAATTATTTATTTATTTATTTATTGCAATCAAATTTTACTTATTTTAACCTTTTTTATTTTAATTTAATTTATTATTTATTCATATATTTATTTACATCAAACTGACTTATTTTAATCTTTTTTTTTTTTTTTTTTTTTTTTTTAATCTAATTTATTAATTTATCTGGTAGGTTTCCGAATACAGCAACACTCAAAATGGAGTATGTTCTTGTTGTCACATGACATCTTCATGTTGCATGTTTAATGCTGTCCAGTCAGAATCTAAATCAATTATAGATTTTGCTCTTTTAAACCAATTTTATGTGAAAATATCTCCGCCTTTGACAGTCCAATCAAGACATTTGTCAAAAAATCAATCTTCTGGTTCATTCATCACACTGGAAATGGAGGATCAAGTCAAGCGCAGTGCATTGTGGGTGTTTTGCGTGCAGTGTGTTCTGTTGTATCTGCATTCGATGGTTCAGGTATTCCATGTATATGAAAGTGTGAAGCTTCAGTATGAATCCTGCAGAAACATTTAGTCACACTGTTGCATTCTGGGAAGCGTCAGGAGGTTCTGGCTTGTTTTGATGATGACTCAGACTCTTCATGAAGAGATTGTCCTGTGGTTAACTGCTGACAGGCCCGTCTGCAGAGATGATGATGATGATGACGGCAGGTTTACAGCGTTGAGATTTGATTGACAGGTCTGTCTGGAGTCTGTGTTCTCCTTCATCATCGCTCAAGCTCGTCGATCTTCACGCCTCATTATTAACATGTTGACTTTGATTAGTGTGTTTTCATGTAATTCCATGCAGGTTGAATGGTTGTTGTTAGTGTAGTTCAGTAGTCAGGGTGACTGATGTTGACGTGTTGAACAGAGTTCACAGCTTCTGTCGAGTCAGCAGAGATCAGCCGGTTTGATCTACAGGCTCTGGATGAACATGAGCCGATCTCGTCTGGGTCTGTTTGTGTTTCTGATGTTTCAGCAAATGACACTGATGTCGAGAGCAGCAGCTTTCATGTTCTCATGTCACGGACCCCCAATTAAAATGATCATCATCATGAATAAAGATCTTTTATTGCTGTAAAAATTAAAACAATGTATTAAAACATTTCCTGTTAAGCCAGCATTAAGAGCCCTGTGAGGTGTGGAAACTGGAACAAAATGATAAAACAATTTATTTATTTATTTAATACATTTATTTTAATTTGTTATTAAAAGCATTTAAAAAAACATTATAATCATAATCATATAATCAATAATTATATGTATTAATTTGTTATTTTAATGTTTGTTTATTTATTTACATTTTACACTATTTCTCAACTTTTTAGAAGATTCTTTAGTTAATTTACATCATTTAATTTATAACTTTATTTATTTTAAATATTAATTTGTTTATTTTATTTCTTTATTTAGAATTTATTTACATTTTACAGTATTTTCTCTAAACTTTTTAGCCGATCCCTTTGTAACTTCTAATTTCTTTATTTTAATTTAGATTTATTTATTTTAAATTATTTATTTAATTTTTTTTTTTTTACATTTTTGCACTATTTTCTCTAAGATTTTTAGCTGATCACTTACATTTATTTTAATTATATATATATATATATATATATATATATATATATATATATATATATATATATATATATATATATATATTTATAATTTTTATTTTTTAAAATGTTGAGAATAAAGTCATTAAATTACGAGAAAAAAGTTGTTAAATTATGAGACCAAATTCGTAATTTAACGAATTTGTTCTTGTAATTTAACGACTTTTTTCTTGTAATTTAATGACTTTATTCTCAACATTTTATCTTGACTTTTTTTCTTGAAATTTAATGAAATTTTTCTCATAATTTAACAAATTTGTTCTCGTAATTTAACAACTTTTTTCTCGTAATTTAACGAGTTTATTCTCAACATTTTATCTCGACTTTTTTCTCGAAATTTAACAACTTTAATCTCGAGATGGTTTTATTTTTTTATTATTGCTTGGCCCTAATCCTCTTCCGTACAGATCCACTAGTATTTTTTATTTATTTATTTTAATTTATATTGATTTTATTTTTAACTTATTCATTTAATTATTAACATTTTGCATGATTTTTCAGCAGAGCCCTCCGCTCCCTCTTGCAGTCCCGTGTAGTTTACGCAATATTCACTACAAAATATTCTCTAAAACATTAGAGTGCTGGAATATTCTGGAGATTTTTGATAATCTGCCAGGTTGGCTCAGTTATTGGTGGTTGATAGATATCGCTCTATCTCTGATCATGAAGTACTGTAAGTTCAGCCTTTGCTTCCTTAAAGCAGTTTCTGATTTCCCACAATGCAGCTGTGCTCTCCTCTTAGAAAACTCTCAGAGCGGCGCAGAGAGAAAAGAGGTCAGCATGTATTCTTAGTTCTACAGAGACGCTTTCTGCTTCTGATTCACTGAAGACTGTGTCTGCTCACACACTTCAGCTTCTCATCCGTTTCCCTCATGATGAACTCATTTAGTTCAGCTGTAGAAAGAAAGTGTAAAAGTCTTTACATTTATATCAAACACTAACAATATATGTTTGCAATGATTTTGTGATTTAAAACACGAATATTGTGGTAATGCATGTTTTATTTTTCAACTTTCCTATATAAAGACTGCCCAAAACATCATTTGTCATGTTCATTTAGATATTTTTTGCTTATTTTTACCTCTTGCGTTAAACATTTTGACATGCCTACAAACACTGAAAAAATATTGGTGTAGAAACTGTTTTCACTCAACTCGCTATCAAATTTCACAAATAATTACAAAGAAGTGGCAAGTAACACATTTGAATTAAACATGAAATTTTGAAGCTGAAACAGTGAAATAGTATTGTCTTAATAATCTTTGTTATATTTACAACTTTGAAAAATTGCATGCAAAAAAATGTCTGCTGCTTAGTATTTTGTCTGTTTTTCCAGTGCAAATATATAAATATTCTTAAATAAAGAAACATTTACTGGATAAGCTTTTTTCTTTTTTTCTGAAAAATGAATCAAAATTAATTTAATTTAATTAATTTAATTTAAAAATGTAAAACAAGACAAGATATCTGCTAATGGGGAAATAAAAATCAAAAAGGGTAAACAGTTGACAGATATGTTTTCTTGTTTTAAGTCCATTTTTGATAAATTTTTCAGAAAACCAGACATCATAAGTACTTGCTTCTCAAGAAAATTAATCTTAATTAAAAGGGTCATGACATAGATAAAAAAAAAAAATTAATATGTTCCTTTGCGTTTACTTTTTTATTTTTTTCATTAAAAAATCTAATATACTGTATATGAAAATTTTCTACCTTCATTTTGCCCCTCTTGTTTGAAATGATCCATTTTTAAGGCGCGGCTCCTTTTATGACTTGTCAGTAAACAGCCACTGTTTTGATTGGCTAACGTCATTGCATAGGAAACCGTATCACTGCCCTCCCGCTATTGCATGTGAGTAAGTGTTTTGAAAACATTATCTATATAAAAGCGTCATTTACAGACAGAGCGTTGTGAAATCGTTTACTAACGGCTTGTGATGCAGCTGCTGTCAGATCCAGTACAGTCACTGCTTCACCTGTCAACAAACTCTCCATTACACTGTGCCTCATTTACAAAACAATCTGCTGTCAAATGCTCCGAACAAACATATAATCCTCAGACGTGATCCCAATGTCTGAGTGCCAGTGGGCGGAGTCTATGATGCATTGATGTATAACTATTGGTCGATGTCCATATGCAAATGTATTTGCCCATGTGATGTCACAGATCCCGCAATATCAAAACAAGCTGTTTTTGGAGCTCGATGAAATAAATGCTTTGGGTAAGACTTTATTTTAAGGTGATGTAGTTGCATGTTACTACATGTACTTACTATAGTAATAACAGTAAATAATGCTTAATTATAAGCAACTAACCCTAAACCAACCCTAACTGTAACTCTATAGTAAGTACTTGTAGTTAATTAATGTTACTCAGTGCTTATATGAAAATAAAATATAACCATGTTTTGTTTATAATGAGGAGGCTATGAAACTTGCAGGATGTTTTAATGGTACAAAGTCCTCTTATATGTCAATGTTATATGTCATGACCTCTTTAAGAAAGTTTAGATATTTGTACTGGAAAACAGGACAAAAATACTGAGGAAGAAAGTCATTTTTTGCAGTGTTTTCAGGCTTGATTCACTCAGCAGTTTGTTTGATTTGATCTCATTGTATGAATGTGTGTTTGTCTGGTGGGTGTGTCACTGTCTGTCCATCACAATTTGGCCTGTTTTTCTTCTGATCAAGTCTTGACATGCTTCTGAATAGATTTAACAAACCTGAACATCTCGTTTGAGCCGTAATTAATTCCCTCACCCGTTATGACTCCAGTGTCTCCTGTCAGATCCTGTCTCCTGCAAACCGCAGCCCTGAACACTCATAAAATATTAAGAATTATTTATATGAAACTAATTGAGCATTCTTAACCTGCCATGTCGACAACCACACATTTAAACCCATTATGCTCTTTTTCAAAGTCTTGATGTTGTTTTTTTGGCTCTACTAGAACAGGTTTTCCTGCTTGAATGTTGACTATTTTCCTCATATTCTCCATTGTTGCAGCTCCTCTCTTCCCAGTCTGTCAGTAACGCTCTGTTTAGTTCCTGCCTCTATGAAGCCCCTCCTTCTGAAAAGCATAATGTGCTCTGATTCGTCGGCTGGAGCAGTGTGTTGTGATTGGTGTTTGGGAAATGTCCCGCCCCTTACCATAACCGCCAGTTTCAACACACTACTAACTAACTCAACCAGGCCCTGCCCCTTTATTCTGCGTATGAATTATTTAAATGAGGAATATTGTGAAGAAAAATTCAAAAGTTTTATTTAGCAAGCATGTAACCACTTAAATCATGGACGGAACAGATCATTTTCAGCCAAAACAGGCAATTTACCATTGAAAATATATGGTTTTTAAAGCTTTTTAACAGTTATAGCGCCACCTATTGTCCGATCTCCATAAAAATTGGCATGCTTCTTTAGAGTCATATTCTGCATGTGCTCACTTAATTTCATGAAGTTCTGAGTTTTCTTTTCGGATTTATAGACTTTTGAGTTTATTTTGCCACTCCCATTTTATAAATGACCCTGTTATAGCGACCCAAAGGGTAAAGTTCAACTTTTCTTTGATAATTATTGATCTAAAGAGTCCATAGAATAGTCCTGCGCTGGTTTTGTTCCGATCGGGCGAAAAACCTAGGACTAGTTCGCAAAAGTAGATTTTTCACATATTCGCGAATAATTAATGAACGATTTGATTGACAGCATTGGTTCTTGAGGCAAAGTTGTTCAGAATGAGGAGATCTATCAAATGATATGCATATTGTGTGGATCTGTGAAACACCACGTGATTACAGAGGCGTAAAACTCGTTAGCGCCAACTAGTGGCCGATTTCTTCCTCTAGGACCATGAGTCGAACATGTCCACCGAGTTTCGTTCCAATTGTCCTCCGTTAACCTTGTCTAATAGGTGCTTCAAGTCGATCAGTTACAGCTGTTTTCATGGGGGTTTTTTTCAAGTTATAGCACCACCTAGTGTTGAATCGATGCAATTTTTTTTATTGTGACCAAAGATTGAGCCCGTACACGTGTACCGAGTTTGGTGCAAATATCTCATTTCATTCTTGAGTTATAGCCATTTTAATAAAAGTGGCTCCACCCTCATCGTTTGTTTTGGCGCCCCTTAGTGACCGTAAATCAAAATTACAATTTATTTTTTTGATAATTATTGATATTCAGACTCCAGAGAACATTTCTGCACTGGTTTGGTTCCGATCGGGTCAAAATCTTCGGACTAGTTTGCAAAAGTAGGTTTTTCAAAAAACCCAAAATACCCGAAAATTCCGCCACACGCTTGAACCACTAATTATCTGTAATTTCACACTGGATGTGGAAGGTTTGCCGTCAGTAATGTTCACGGTTTTAAATTCGAACACAGCTGTTCTTTAAAAGCTCCCACAAATCTGAGCAAACAAGATCAGGTTTGAAATGTTTTTTTAGGCTGTTGTTCACTTGTGTATCTCACCTGAGGCTTTGGACGTCGTCCAGTCCACCACATCACACAAGCAGGTGTTTGAGGTAAATATTTGAAAGCGGAGACACCGGGAGAAACCCAAAATCACAGTTCGAACAATTTACCATCAGTCTTTCATTCCGCTGTGATTTTCTCTGACAGGAATGAAAAGCTTAATGGATTTCTGCTGAACGTTTGAGATGTTTTTTGTGTCATACTGCTGTTGATCTGTCAAACTCTGAACAATCTTGTTGGGGTTTGATAATGTGTCTCAGAGACTCAATTTGTGTATAAAATATGAATCTACCCACGAAATCTGACAGTTAACGCCATTATTAGAGATTTTTGCCACAATTTTCAACCCCGTATGCTGTTTTGATTAAATCTTTGTACTTTATCTACCTCTAAAAGGTTCATAGCAGTATATTAAGGTACTCTAAGGCGATATTATGCATACGTTTTTCTGAGAGTGTTGTGTGTGTGAACTCCGTTTAAACGTTAATCTGATTCAGTGTTTGCACTGCAGAGGAATGCAGCGTACTGACTAACCTGCGTGACCTCTGACCTCCACGGCTGCTTTTATTGGTCAGTTGTGCTCTGCTGTTGAGATTCAGGGACAGACTGTTGAACGTGTCCTCCATCGATTCATGAGAGACGCTGACCGCTGGTGTTTCCGTGTGTCAGCCGTCAGTGTTTGTGTTCAAACGTGTTTCAGATCACGCATCGTTCATAATGACAGTGTTTGAATAGCAGCGCTGGACTAACGTTCATCTAACATTTGTGTTTGTTCTGAAGTCAAGTCAGCTTTATTTCTATAGCTCTTTTTACAATGCAGATTGTGTCAAAGCAGCTTCACAGTGATGGAGGGAACATCATTTCGGCTGTACAGCAGCTCTAGAAGAAAATGTGTCATTGTCCAGCTTAAGTCAGTTCAGTATTGATTCATTCCTTTGTAAAAATCATTAGTTATTATTTTAGTTAATTTATCTGTACAGCAGCTCTGGAGAAAACAGTGATGTCATCGTCCAGCATCGTCCTGTTAAACTTCTGCTGTTAATTCATCTCAAACCAGTATTATACCAGTATTAAACCAATATTATTATTTTTAAATTAAATACTCAATTTACAGTGAATATTACAATAGTAACATTTCTTATTTAGTTTATTATTATTATTACTATTATTATTAAATACTCTTTTTTTATTTTTATTTTACAGTGAATAGTACAATAGTAATATTTCTTGTTTTGTTTAATATTTTTTTATTTGGTATTATTATTATAGTAAACAGTATTACTTTTATTATTATTCTCATTAAGTACTTATTTTTATTTTTCAGTAGATATTACAATACTAATATTTTTATTTATTATTATCATCATCATCATCATTATTATTATTATTATTATTATTATTATTATTAAAGTTATTTTTATTATTATTAGTAAATCTTTTTATTTTACAGTGAATATTACAGTAGTAATATTTCTTTTGTTTAATATTTTTATTTGTTATTATTAGTATTATTAATATTTTAGTTAATATTTTAGTCATATTGATGTATAATCACTACAAACAAGCACAGCAAACCTGGAGCTTTTTTTTTTTTTTTTTTTTTTTTTTTAAATCGCATTTTAAATCATGATTTTTTTCAGGAAAATAAGTTGTTTCCCCCTTAAAACTTGCAGCCCCAATTCAGATATATATTTATATTATACTTAAAGAAATTCCAACTGAATAGAATGTTCAATGTTCAAAAGTCGGACTGACGGTGACATTTATAATGTTTGCAAATCGTGATTGGCCTTCTTTCATGCATATATTTGCATAATGTGTTTGGTTTTGTGTTCCTTTGCATCTATTTAACAATCTATAGCTGTCATTTTTATGTGATGAGAAATTAAAACAGAAAACTTTGTATGTTAAACTCTTAATGCGGCAAAATGCAAATATACAGTTGCAAGAAAAAGTTTGTGAACCACTTGCAGAATCTGTGAAAATGAATAATTTTAACAAAATAAGGGAGATAATACAAAATGCATGTTAGTTTTTTGTTTAGTACTGTCCTGAGTAAGATATTTTACATAAAAGATGTTTCCATACAATGCACAAGAGAAAAAAATAGCTGAATTTATTAAAATAACTCCATTCATAAGTATGTGAACCCTTAATTCTCAATACTGTGTGTGGTTACCTGATGATCCACGACTGTTTTTATGTTTTGTGATGGTTGTTCATGAGTCTCTTGTTTGTTCTGAGCAGTTAAACTGAGCTCTGTTCTTCAGAAAATTCCTCCAGCTCCTGCAGATTCTTCAGTTTTCAAGCATTTTTGCGTATTTGAACCCTTTCCAGCAGTGACTGTAGGATTTACAGATTCATCTTTTCACACTGAGGACAACTGAGGGACTCAAACTAAACTATTAAAAAAGGTTCAAACATTCACTGATGCTCCAGAAAAAAAAAAACATGATGCATTAAGAGTCGAACAACCATCACAAAACAAAAAAACAGTCGTAGATCATCAGGTAACCACACACAGTATTGAGAATCAAGGGTTCACATACTTCAAATTTAATAAATTCAGCTATTGTTTTGTCTTGTGAACTAAATGTAGACATCTTTTATGTAAAATATCTTACTCAGGACAGTACTAAACAAATTTTCACAGATTCTGCAAGTGGTTAAAAAACTTTTTCTTGCAACTGTAGTTAAATTGGAAGTGTGTAAAAGGCTTTAATTTAATGTTATCAGGCTCAGCGTGACACAGATTTCTCCTCAGAACGTGTTATTAGACCGAAGGTCAGGTGACCAGACATCCTCAGACTGCAGAGAACATAAAGTGGGTCAAAACTCTGAGACGAAAGACATCTGATCTTTCCAAGCATCACCTGTTCTGATAAACACACTAACATGTCCCTGTTTGAGTGCGGAGGTGCTAAAGCGAGCGGTCCGGGGCGAGTGCATCGGCGTCACGCTGTCAGAGAGATTAAAATAGCGCGGGCGTCTCGCTGATGTCTCACCACCTTCTCTCATTGTTCGGCTTGTTTTCCTTTCATCTGAGCGAGGTTCCGTTCTGCTCAGCCAATCAGGAAGCGGTGTGTGTGCAGGGCTATGAATATGCATGAAATGCTAATTCCTGTTATATTTAAATTTCCTGGATGGCCTGTAGCATTGGCTCGGTGAATGTTTAAGCGCTGTTTTAACAGGACACTGTGACTCTTCCACATGCAGCATTAATGTGAGCCCGCGGTGGTTTGTGGAGCGCGAGGGCCTTCGGGTGATCGGAAATCTGTCTGCGCTCTCAGATAAACCAGTTCAGCTCTGACGCCTCAGAACATGTTCTTATCATGTGCCGAACACATGCGTCATGATCTGCGGGATTGATTTATTTATTTATGCATTCATTTGGTAGTTTTTATTTTATAGTTGGTGCCTTTTGATTATGGTTGTGATTTAGACAAGTGCTTGCAGAAAAGACCAATCACAACAGACTGGGCCATCTGACCAATCGGAGCAGAGGAAGCTCTCGGAAAGGCGGGGTTTAGAGAGGCTGAATCTTCAAACTAACAGACTCTTTGAGAAATGACACGATGCTGCAGTGAGAAAATGAATGTTTTTGACCTTGGATGAATGTAAATCTGTTATAGGAGACTATAAAATAGCATAATAGGGCACTTTAATATTTCCAGAGCCTATCTCTCGCTGTCCATTTCTCTCAAACAGCTCCGCGAATAAGAAAATTGTCATTTGTGATCCACGTTGTGGGGCAGTTATGTTCGGAGCATCGTGCATGTAAATGTATGTAAATGTAATATCTGTGTACATGTGCAACAGACCCACAAATGGCTTTCGATACAGAAAAATCTCGCCTTCCTCCTCTACCGCTCCGTGTCCTGATGAGTGTTTTGTTTTTGCATGTTTTGCTTGTGTTTCCTGTGTTTCTTCCATTCGTCTGTCCTCATTTTAACCTCCTGTTATGTCTGTCTCTAACAGATTCACGCTGGGCTGAATTAGTCATTAATCAATGAAATCCTCTCTTCTGTCGTGTTCTGAAGGAGTCTGAAGTTTTCTGGTGCTTTTTTGCTCCGGTTGTTTTTGAAGCTTAACAGCTCAAGTGCTTGTTTACTCTCATTATATAGAAAGAGCAACAAGGTCACCGGCGTCAGACCTTCATACATGCATCTGGAAGCTTCTGTGGAGCACTTTTGTAACATCCGCTGTCACGACCACGACTGATCGTCTATCAAAACTAATGGTCTGAGGTGAGGCAGGGGTCAGAGGTCACTGAGGAGCTGTCACTCACTCATATCTGGACAGGTGTAAACACCTGTGACCTCTGACCCCTGTCACATCTGCTGACAAGAAAAAGCTGTAATGATTTGCTGGAGATTGTGATCTACAGCACATTTTAAAAATATGAAGCAGCACGACTGTTTTAAACATTGATAATAATCAGAAAATATAGCTGCAAGCAGCAATTAAGGGTCCAAACACCACAGAGTTCAAATGAAGAGCAAAAAACAAGGCAGCGCGCATCAAAACAACTGCAAAACATTTGGAGACGATTTTAAGCAAAATAGTCAAAAGCCCATAAATACAATTAATTTTGCTTATTATTTTTGACCAATAGATGGCGCTGACACCATTTGATCTGGTTTGGTTAGTGTTGGGTGACAATTACACGCATAAAGTTTGGTGTCAATATGTCAAATCTTTCCAGAGATACAGCCTCAGATGCAGTTTAGCATGATGCCATCAAATTCATAGATGCGGTATAGGAAACGGTTTCGTCTATCAACGCAAAATCCATAACTTTTTGCCGGCATGGTCTGAAGGTGATCTGACTCAAATTTGGTGAAAATCGGACAAACGTTCTAGGAGGAATTCGAAAGGAGATTCCTTGGATCATGCCGAGAACAATGATACCAATTTTGCTATAGGTGGCCGAACTTCCTGTCCGCCATTTTGAAACAGTTGGTTTTCAAAATGGCAGACAGGAACGTCAGCCAACTATGGCAAAATTGGTATCATTGTTCTCTGCATGATCCCAATAATCTATTAAGATACATTTCAATAGACAAAATTAATCAAAAGTTATGTGCATTTTTTGAAATTTCATAATTTTTGAACACAAGGTGGCGCTGTCTCGAAACTTTTTAAATAAATTTGACACAACACATTTTCCTCACACACATTATGAGTTGCAGTCTGACACATTTTTTCCGCCCTCTTTTGATTGACAGGATACAATATAGGACGAAAATAATTGCTTTTATCAGCTGATAACGATTATTGACCGAGATATATCGGTGCATAAGAAATGTTTGAGCAGCAAATCAGCATTTTAGAATGATTTCTGAAGGATCATGTGACATTGAAGACTGGAGTAATGATGCTGAAAATTCAGCTTTGACCACAGGAATAAATTACATTTTTTATTATTTTACCATATATTTAATCACTTGTAATTTGACATAAATGCTTATTACTTTTGACCAATAGGTGGCGCTGACACCATTTGATCTGTTGTGGTCAGTGTTGGGTGACAATTACACACATAAAGTTTGGTGTCAGTATGTCAAATTTTTCCAGAGATACAACCTCAGATACAGTTTGGCATTATGCCATCAAATGCATAAATGTGGTATACGAAAATGGTTTTGGCTATCAATACGAAATCCATATCTTTTTGCCGTGATCTGACTCGAATTTGATGAAAAACAGACAAACTTTCTAGGAGTTTGAAACAGTAGATAAATAGATTCCTTGGATCATGCTGAGAACAATGGTACCAATTTTGCCATAGTTGGCTGAACTTCCTGTCTGCCATTTTGAAAACCAGCTGTTTCAAAATGGCAGATAGGAAATTCAGCCGACTATGGCAAAATTGGTATCACTGTTCTCGGCATGATCCAAGGAATCCGTTAAGAAAAGTAACATTACAATAGGCAAAAGTAATCAAAAGCTTTTAGCATTTTTTGAAATCTCATAAATTTTGACCACAAGGTGGTGCTGTTACAACTTTTGAAGTAAATTCGACACGAGACACATTTTCTTCACACACATTATGAGTTGCAGTCTGACGCATTGGTGTCAGATATCAAAAAATCTTTCCAGAAAAACAGCCTCGGATGCAGGTTGGCATTATGCGATCAAATGCGTAGATGCGGAATATACGAAAAATGGTTTTGTTTATCGACACGAAATCCATAACTTTTTGCCTCCATGGTCTGAATGTGATCTGACTTGAATTTGTTGAAAATAGGACAAACATTCTAGGAGGACAAACGTTCTTTTGCCATAGTTGGCTGAACTTCCTGTCCGCCATTTTGAAAACCTACTGTTTTAAAATGTCGGATAGGAAATTCGGCCGACTATGGCAAAATTGGTATCACTGTTCTCGGCATGATCCAAGGAATCTATTAAGACCAGTTACATTACAATATGCAAAACTAATCAAAAGCTATTTGCGTTTTTTGAAATCTCATAACTTTTGACCACAAGGTGGCGCTGTCTCAAAACGTTTTGAGTAAATTCGACACGAGACACATTTTCTTCACACACATTATGAGTTGCAGTCTGACACATTGGTGTCAGTATGTCAAATCTTTCCAGAAAAACAGCCTCAGATGCAGGTTGGCATTATGCGATCAAATGCGTAGATGCGGAATACGAAAAACGGTTTTGTCTATCGACACAAAATCCATAAATATTTGCCGCCATGGTCTAAAGGTGATCTGACTCGAATTTGTTGAAAATTGGACATACGTTCTAGGAGGACAGACGTTCTTTTGCCATAGTTGGCTGAACTTCCTGTCCGCCATTTTGAAAACCTACTGTTTTAAAATGTCGGATAGGAAATTCGGCCGACTATGGCAAAATTGGTATCACTGTTCTCGGCATGATCCAAGGAATCTATTAAGACCAGTTACATTACAATATGCAAAACTAATCAAAAGCTATTTGCGTTTTTTGAAATCTCATAACTTTTGACCAGAAGGTGGCGCTGTCTCAAAACGTTTTGAGTAAATTTGACACGAGACACATTTTCTTCACACACATTATCCGTTGCAGTCTGACACGTTTTCCCACCCCCTTTTGATTGACAGGATACAATATAGGATGAAAATAATTGCTTTTATCGGCTGATACCGATTATTGACCAATATATCGGTGCATAAGAAATGTTTCTTGAGCAGCAAATCATCATATTAGAATGATTTCTGAAGGATCATGTGACATTGAAGACTGGAGTAATGATGCTGAAAATTCAGCTTTGATCACAGAAATAAATTATATTTTAACATACAGTATATTCACATAGAAAACTGCTATTTTAAATTGTAATAATATTACACATTTTTAACTGTATTTTTGATCAAGTAAATGCAATCTTGATAAGCTTTCAAAAATATTAAAAATCTTACCCACCCCAAACTTTTGAACACTAGTATATATGTGTATATATGTATAGGAAAAGTTGTAGCAAGTTGTGATTTATTAAATATAAATGTGCTGTCATCAGCGTGTTTAACATACTGTACACATTTATGAACATGTTTTTCATGTTTTATGTTCTTCAGTGTTAGTGAGATTTATTTCACTGTCTGTAAGAGTTTGTTTCACGTTAAAGTGTGAATCTAGAGCACTGAAGGATGCTGGGAGGATATAGAGACACTGCGAGTGTAAAATAGGCCAGAGAGAGAGTGTGTTTGAGTCCTTTAGTTCTCCTCAACACACACTCACAGGGTCCAAAACGCCCGCCAAGAATAATATGAGTGTAAATGGGCTTTGCTGAGTATGTAACTGCGACAGAGTTCGTCTCCATATGGTTGGTAACCATCTGCTTATCATTTATTAGAAATATGGCTTTAATTGAACTGTAAGAACAACAATGACTGGCACTGATGTTAAAGACGTAATACAGTCTAGTACTGACCCCAAACTCATCTTGATGTTCTGTTTCATTCATCGCTGCTCTTTCTCTGTTGCAGGAGACGAATGAAATCGTGGCCATCAAGAAGTTCAAGGACAGTGAAGGTGAGTCTCCCGCAGACGCAGGTGTTTTAAATAGCTTGTTATGCAGGATCTGCATTCAGAATATCATCGATCTTGAGCTGCTGCAAGTCCTTCATCTGACCTGATTTACTCATCACATAAAAGACCTCGAAACCAACATCCAGAATCAGCTGACCGGCTGTCTGTGACATGGTGCAGCTTAACTCATGAATATTAATGAGGTTGCACTGATGACACATATTAGGAGCACACTTATATCCTACATGCAAATAACGATCTCGACATGTAGATCAAAGGCATGAATGGCAGATTACTTTCTAGGGCCTGTTACAGTTTCAGTGCTTGAATAAATTGAAAGGTAATGCATGTTATTTTTACCGTGGCTTCAGAAAATGAGGAGGTGAAGGAAACCACCATGCGGGAGCTGAAGATGCTCCGGACGCTGAAGCAGGAGAACATCGTGGAGCTGAAGGAGGCGTTTCGGCGGCGGGGGAAACTCTACCTGGTGTTTGAGTATGTGGAGAAGGTGAGACGGAGACGCTGAGATCTTCAGTCTGCGCTCTTCTGATGTGGCTGCTGAAGATGATTGTGTGTGTTGCAGAACATGCTGGAGCTGCTGGAGGACATGCCTAACGGTGCTCCACCTGACAAGGTCCGCACGTACATCTACCAGCTGATCAAAGCCATTCACTGGTGCCATAAGAACGACATCGTCCACAGAGGTGCGAGTAATAACATCACCTGTGCTTTAATCGAATAAAAAATTACATCTATTATGTTTTAATTATATTTAATTGTAATCATCCACAGAGGTGCCAGACCACCTGTAATAAAGTCAATTATATTTTAATCAAATAAAAAATGTAATATATTATTATATTTAATTGTAATCATCATTTTAATAAAATAAACAATTAAATCTATTATATTTTAATTATATTCAATTGTAATCATTATCAACAGGGGTTCCTCCTGTAATAAAATGAATTATATATATTTTAAAAAATATAATAATAATATTTTAATTATAATATTGAATTTTATTCATCATCCACGTATAAAATTAATGATTTTTTTTAATAAAATAGAAAATAAATAAATAATATTTTGGTAAAATAAAAACTTAAATCTATTAGATTTTAATTATATTATTTAATTTTATTCATCATCCACAGAGGTGCCAGACCACCTGTAATAAAATTATTTTGTAAGAAAATAAAAAAAAAATATTTTAATTAAACAAAAAAAATTAAATCTATTATATTTAAATTATATTATTTAATTTTATTCATCATCCACAGAGTTGTGAGACCACTTGTAATAAAATTAATTATATTTTTTAATAAAATGGAAAATAAATAAATTATATTTTGGTAAAATAAAAACTTAAATCTATTAGATTTTAATTATATTATTTAATTTTATTCATCATTCACAGAGGTGCGAGTCCACTTGTAATAAAATTAATTATCATTTAATAAAATAAAAAATGAATAAACTAGATTTTAATAAAATAAAAAAATACATCTATTATAATATATTTTAATTATATTATTTAATTTTAATCATCATCCGGCGCAAGACCACCTGTAAAAAAAAATAAATTATATTTTAATAAAATAAAAAAAATGAATTAAGTATAATTATATTATTTAATTTTATTCATCATTCACAGAGGTGCGAGACCACTTGTAATAAAATTAATTTTTTTTTTAATAAAATAGAAAATAAATTATATTTTGGTTAAATAAAAATACATCTATTATATTTTAATTATATTATTTAATTTTATTCATCATCCACAGAGGTGCGAGACCACTTGTAATAAAATGTATTATTTTTTTAATTAAATAGAAAATAAATAAATTTATATTTTGGTAAAATAAAAACTTAAATCTATTAGATTTTAATTATATTATTTAATTTTATTCATCATCCACAGAGGTGCCAGACCACCTGTAACAATTTTTTTTTTTTCTAATAAAATAAAATAAAAATATTTTAATAAAACAAAAAAATGTATCTATTATATTTTAATTATATTATTTAATTTTAATCATCATCCAGCGCAAGACCACCTGTAATAAAATTAATTATATTTTAATAAAATAAAAAAAATGAATTAAGTAAATTTTAATTATTTCATTTAATTGTAATCATCATCCACAGAGGTGCGAGACCACCTGTAATAAAATATTTCAGATGCACGATGGATGGATTTGTCTGTCTCTCTTTCTAGATATCAAGCCGGAGAATCTCCTCATCAGCTCTGACGATGTGCTCAAGCTGTGCGACTTCGGTGAGTTTTTGTTGTCATGTGATCGTGATGCACCAATCATTGGGCTGCTATCTGGATTGTCTGATGCGCATCACAGGACTTTGTTCTGTGGCCACGCCCATATTCTATGCAAATGTTGTGGGTGGATTTGCATTCTGTCCTGTATCAGACTCATGTATCGTGTGTGTCAGCGAGACAACAGCAGGTCGTCTGTCTCTCGCTCCAGACTCGCTGTGAGACGCTCAGTCTGTCTGTTCACATGTTCTCATTGTTTTTATTGGGAAATGTCACCAAACACACACATGCACATCTTCTGTCCTCCTGAAAATCACCAGTAAGATCTTTTATGTCTCAGTTATTTCTCAGATTTGCTCCAAAGTCTGCTAAAGTCAGAGATCTCAATATGAACTCAAATGAGATGGGAGGAAAAATTATATTTCAGTGTTTTTGTTGAGCACAGTTGAGAAATCTAAAACAGACACACATGAGATTACTGGGGTCTTTTTCAGAAGAATCAACTGAGACGCTACATAAATCTCCATTTCATCCCTGTAAATGTGATGTGGATGGTTTCATCCAATCAGACAGCTCTCTGAGGTTGCTGTGGTTTCTCTGGCAGGTTTTGCGCGGGATCTCTCTGAAGGCACCGATGCGAACTACACTGAGTATGTGGCGACCCGATGGTACCGCTCACCAGAAGCTGCTGCTGGGGTGAGTGTGTGTCCGAACCAAAGACTGTAAAAAGAGACGGACTGCTCATCTCTGCTTCCTTCCGCTGTAGAAAAATGAAGCCAAAATATCCCAGTAACAGTTGCCAATTACGTCATTCGTAGCCCGAGTGCAGCCGTGGTAACAAGGTCCCGCCCACACTCAATCTCAAACTCAGCTGTCAATCATGATGTTACACCCCGTTTTTATAGCATCAAATATCTAACTAAAACCAAACGTATTTTATAAAAATGAACACTTGAACATGCGTCTGCATGATAAGAACTATCTAAAATGACAGAAACGATCTTTGGAAATACATTATTTGAAGTGTAATTTAAGTTTTTTTAGTTTGGCTCACATCCCATTCGATTACACGGAGAGGGCGGGGTTTATGATCTATACTGCATCCAACCACCAGGGGGTGATCAAAACGTTTTGGCTGTTTTTTTTTAATGTATACAAGTATCATCTATTATTAAAGGGGACTTATAATGCCCCTTTCACAAGATGTAATATAAGTCTCCAGAATGTGTCTGTGAAGTTTCAGCTCAAAATACCCTACAGATCATTTATTATAGCTTGTCAAATTTGCCCCTATTTGGGTGTGAGTAAAAACACACCATTTTTGTGTGTGTCCCTTTAAATGCAAATGAGCAGCTGCTCCTGCCCCCTTTCCAGAAGAGGGCGGAGCTTTAACAGCTCAACAACAACAAAGCTGGAGAATCTCACGCAGCCAAAATGAGGATTGTCAGTAACGGTGTTCAGCCTTACATTGAACATATTTGGACACTGATGGCGTCAACAACAAAATGGTGGCGCCATGGGTGGAAACGTGCAGATTAAGGGACGGTAGTATTATAATAAGATCCCTTCCTATGTCACAAGGGGAGCGAAATCTGATCGGCTTGTTTTTTCACATGCTTACAGAGAAGGGCTTGCCAAAGCAAAGTTACTGGGTTGTCCTTTTTCACGTTTTCTGGGTTGGTAAATGCAACGGGGACCCGATTATAGCGCTTAAAAACGTTTTTTATACATATATTGTCCATTGTTTTTACATGCGTGTTTGTTTACATAAAAAATCAGTTTGCCATCAGTTGTCAGAAGATGAAAGCGATATCTTTGTCGCTATCCTTTGAACGTTTAAGGGGATTTCCTATGATGGCGTCAGCACTGTTCAGTGTATTGACAATCGGAACTAACTGTTAAACATATAATAATAGTCCAACGAGCCTGTTTGTGTGACTCTCCTGTGTCTCTGTCAGGGCGCCGTACGGTAAGGCGGTGGACATGTGGTCAGTGGGGTGTATTCTGGGCGAGCTGAGCGACGGTCAGCCTTTGTTTCCGGGTGAGAGTGAGATTGACCAGCTCTTCACCATCCAGAAGGTCCTGGGACCCCTGCCGCCCGAACAGATGAAGCTCTTCTACAGCAACCCACGTTTTCACGGGCTACGGGTCAGTCTGTCTGTCTCTCGCAACATGAAATCACAGTGTCAACTTAACACGTGTTCCTGCTCTTATTATGCACGTTATTCTTATAAGACGAACCCGTGTGTAGTTTCCCTCAGTGAGCCATCCACAGACGCTGGAGAGACGATATCTTGGAATCATCAGTCCGATCCTGCTTGACCTGATGAAGGTGAGAGATGATCGTGTCCGCTGAGATAGTGAAATCAGACACCGTATCGCTTTAGGGGACATCCTCAATTGGAAAAACATTTTTAAAGTAATTAAGTTAATAAAAAAAATAAAAATAAAATATAGTTAAAAATAAGTTTTAACATATTTAAACAAATTATAAAATAAATGTATTTATTACATTACATAATTGAAATAATTTAAAAAGTATAATATAACATAATAATATAATAAAAAATAATATAAATATAAAATATAGTTAAAAATAAGTAAAATAATAATAATAAAATATAATGTATTTAAAAAAATTATAAAATAAATGGTATTTATTATATTATATAAGTGATATAATTTAAGAAGTATAACATAATATAATAAAAATAATATAAATATAAACAGTTAAAAATAAGTAAAAAAATAACATTTTAATAAATAATAAAATATATTTATATTTCATATAATTAATAAATATAACATAATATAATAAAATAAAAATATGCAATTATAAAATATAGTTTAAAATATATAAACTAAAATTTAAATATTTTTTAAATATAGTGTATATATAATTAATATACGTATATGTAATATACATGTGTGTGTGTGTGTGTGTGTGTGTGTGTGTGTGTGTATGTGTATATATATATATATACACAGTACAGTCCAAAAGTTTGGAACCACTAAGATTTTTATTGTTTTTAAAAGAAGTTTCGTCTGCTCACCAAGGCTACATTTATTTAATTAAAAATACAGTAAAAAACAGTAATATTGTGAAATATTATTACAATTTAAAATAACTGTTTTCTATTTGAATATATTTGACAAAGTAATTTATTCCTGTGATGCAAAGCTGAATTTTCAGCATCATTACTCCAGTCTTCAGTGTCACATGATCCTTCAGAAATCATTCTAATATGCTGATCTGCTGCTCAAGAAACATTTAATGTGTACAATTGTACAAAATATTTGTGTACAATATTTTTTTTCAGGATTATTTGATGAATAGAAAGTTCAAAAGAACAGTGTTTATCTGAAATCTAATCTTTTGTAACATTATAAATGTCTTTACTGCCACTTTTGATTGATTTAATGCATCCTTGCTGAATAAAAGTATTCATTTCTTTAATTTCTTTTCAAAAAAATAAAAATAAAATTCTTACTGACCCCAAACTTTTGAACGGTAGTGTATAATGCTACAGAAGCTTTGTATTTCAGATAAATGCTGTTCTTATGAACTTTCTATTCATCAAGGAATCCTGAAAAAAAAAGTACACAACTGTTTTCAACATTGAAAAAACTTCTTTTAAAAACATAAAAAAAAAAAAAATATATATATATATATATATATATATATATATATATATATATATATATATATATATATATATATATATATATATATATATATAATATGAAATAAAAACTTATATGTAATTTAATATAATATAATATATATATAATATAATATAATATAATATAAAAAAAGTAGAAAGTTTTCTTTAGGGTTAGAGTTTGGTTTAGTTTGTAGTGATTATAATTAATGTTATATAAAACAGTAGCAGTGTATGATATGTCCTCATGCATATAGCTGTGTGTGTGTGTGTGTGTGTGTGTGTGTGTGTGTGTGTGTGTGTGTGTGTGTGTGTGTGTGTTTTTGTGACATATCAGGACACAAATGTGTATAATGACATGGGTATGACATAGGTATTACAAAAAGAGGTGACTTTTGAGGACATTCCCCATGTCCCCATTTTTCAAAAGGCTTATAAATCATACAGAATGAGTTTTTGTGAGAAAGTAAAAATGTGCAGTTTCCTGTGATGGGTAGAGTTGGTGTAGGGCGGTAGAAAATACAGTTTGTACAGTATAAAAACCATTATGCCTATGGAATGTCCTCACAATTCACAAAAACAAACCTGTGTGTGTGTGTGTGTGTGTGTATTATCACATGTGATGGTAATTTGCTAGTCAACCTAGTAATATGAATAGACAGAGAGAAATTAGTCACAGTTCTTCTGCCTCTAACCTTCACGTTCCAACCCTGTATGAAATATTAAATAATCAAACTAATCACTGTTTTTGTGTTTGTCATCTGTCCCCCCACACAAATCTAAATGAGTCTGACCTTCCCTTC
Organism: Megalobrama amblycephala; assembly: GCF_018812025.1. Classification (NCBI taxonomy): domain Eukaryota; kingdom Metazoa; phylum Chordata; class Actinopteri; order Cypriniformes; family Xenocyprididae; genus Megalobrama; species Megalobrama amblycephala. The sequence continues at coordinate 3,232,746 of NC_063067.1, forward strand.
TCGTCTCTTTTGTTCACCTGTGATGTGGGTTTGTCATTATCGTGTCTGTATGACTAATGCAGCGCAGCGGATGACGGTTCGTGTTTCTCATGCACTCGTTTACTGTGGTTTTCATTCGCTCACACTTCAGGATTGAATCAGTTGATACAGCCTACAAACAACACTTTACTTACCTTTTTAGTACCTGTTAAAGTATCAAGAGACACACAGATAGTCAACATGTTGTTGCGTTTGTTAGCGGTTAGCACAGCTGGTCTGTGCTTATGCTAATGAGCGTGACTCACGGTCGCTCCGTCGGTTCATTAGGTGAAAGTGACATATCATCACCGCGATAATTGTGCGCTAATTATATTTTCAGCACAGTGATTTCCTTGTTTCTGCATTTGAATCCTGCTGCTAATAATTCTGGTATTGTTGTCATTAAACTATCCTCCGGAAAACCAGAAAACACGGCGCTTGTTCTGTCATGTCATTTTATTAAAGGGTGAATCATGCCTAAAATAAGCATCTTCAACAAATTAGGGTTAGGACACTGTGGTAATTACGCTAACGGTGTTGTAGTGTGATGGACTTGTTGAAGCTCGTTTCCCCTTTTTGGATATTAATAGATGTTTGTTGGGTGAATCTAATAAAATCTGTCAAAAGCATTTTATTCCATTGTATTCCACCACAAAAATGAAAAGAAAGACATTTTTTTTATTTTCACTGTGAAGTGCTATTAAAAGATCCACTAGGATTATTCATGGCATTGTGGTTCGTATTTTCAGAACCTGTTGTTGTTGAACCCGAATGAGCGCTATCTGACTGAACAGAGTCTGAACCACCACGCCTTCCAGACTCAGCGCCTGACGGAGCGGCCCGGCCCGCTCACGCCCACACCCATCCGCTCCTCCAAGAGGAAACCGCTGCTGGACAACAGCGCCCCCAGCAGGTCAGGAGGAGTGATTAAATCATACTGGGAAGAGTGGGCTGTACTTGGAATGGAACACTAACGTACTTACTGTGTATACAAGCTAATTATGCGGTTAAGCATGCAATATTTCAAACATTAGTGGTTATGTGATCCTATTTCAGCAAGTTGCCTTCACTTTTCATCTTGAAAATGGTTATTTTGCATTTTTAAACCAATTTTGTATACCTTGTTTTTAGCTTTTGGCAGCAAGTCCTACTTCATTTAGATTCGTCATACTGCAAATCAAGGTCATATCAAATTAAATGGAAAGTCAATCTGAATGCATTGCATTATGGAATATAGAATATTACACTGTGTGCTCTGGTTGTAATCTGCACATTTTTGATACATTCAGTAGGTCACTCATCAGATATTCCATGTATAAAAAAAAACGTTTAGCACCAAATGCTAAATAGTGGGAGTTAGAGCCGCACGATTGTTAAAAGATTGCGATCTTGATTCAAACACCCACACGATCTCATTCCTAAACGATTCACCTGTCTATTAAACCTTTGACAGAGTCAGAACAGAACATTCAAATCTGCTGCTGCTGAGCCAGAGAGAGCAGTTGTCATGTATACGTATGAAACAGCTTTTCAACCACACAGTATCATTATTTATGTGTTAAAAATATTCAAATTATCACAGAAGAACTGGGATTAAAGTTTATAGTTCGGATATAAACACTGATGTCTGCAAAAGCAATCATAATAGAGCAAATCACCTATTGAAAGTAACATGGATGGCAAGGATTGATTACATCGTTACACCACCAGGTGGCAACAAGTGACTGTTAAAAAAAATAGTCATTGAATCATTTATTCAAGAGATTCCTTCAAAAAAACGCTGATTCATCCAGTAATGAAATAATGAAGTATTTGAGTGAGTCACTGAATCATTCACTTACGGAGCCCCGCACATGACATGGAAGATTTACTGTTTCAATCAATTTACTAAATCGTGCGCATGATTTACTATTTTGTTCCCTCAGTTTGCTAAATCGTGCGCTCAACTTATTATTTGGTTCCTTCGATTTACTAAATTGCGCACACTATTTACTATTTTGTTCCCTCGATTTACTAAACTATTTACGGTTTCATTCCCTCCGCACTATTTACGGTTTCATTCCCTCAATTTACTAAATTGTGCACATGATTTACTATTTCGTTCCCTCGATTTACTAAATAGTGCCCACGATTTACTTATTCATTCCCTCGGTTTACTTAATTGTGCACATAATTTACTTATTCATTCCCTCAATTTACTTAATTGTGCGCATGATTTACTATTTCGTTCCCTCAATTTACTAAATTGTGCACATGATTTACTATTTCGTTCCCTCGATTTACTAAATAGTGCCCACGATTTACTTATTCATTCCCTCGGTTTACTTAATTGTGCACATAATTTACTTATTCATTCCCTCAATTTACTTAATTGTGCGCATGATTTACTATTTCGTTCCCTCAATTTACTAAATCGGGAGGACGATTTACTATTTCGTTCCTTCGATTTACTAAATAGTGTGCACAATTTACTTATTTATTCCCTCAATTTACTAAATTGTGCGCATGATTTACTATTTCGTTCCCTCAGTTTGCTAAATCGTGTGCTCAACTTACTATTTCGTTCCTTCGATTTACTAAATTGCGCACACGATTTACTATTTTGTTTACTCAATTTACTAAATCTTGTGCACTATTTACGGTTTTGTTCCCTCAATTTACTAAATTGTTCTCTCGATTTGCTATTTCGTTCCATCGATTTGCTATTTCGTTACCTCGATTTGCTATTTCGTTACCTCGATTTGCTATTTCGTTCTATTGATTTACTTATTCGTTCCCTCAATTTACTAAATCATCCACTCAATTTACTATTTCATTCTCTTGATTTACTAAATTGTGCACTCGATTTACTTTACGTTCCCTCATGCGAACGATTTACTATTTCGTTCCCTCGATTTACTAAATAGTGCAAACGATTTACTTATTCGTTCACTTGATTTACTAAATAGTGTGCACAATTTACTTATTAATTTTCTCAATTTACTAAATTGTGCGCATGATTTACTATTTCGTTCCCTCAGTTTGCTAAATCGTGCGCTCAACGTATTATTTCATTCCTTCGATTTACTAAATTGTGCACACGATTAACTATTTTGTTCACTCAATCGTGGGAGAATTGCGATCCGTATTTGAAACTAAAAATATTGTGCAGCTCTAGTGAGAGTAAATAAAATTGGAAAAAAAAAAGGGCTTCGGAAAAATTTTCATAGGCTAAGCAGCTAAAAAGCACTTTTCCTCAAACATTAGGAATGAAGGCTTTTCAATCCACTTGAGCCATTAATCTGATTATTAACCGAATTTCTGGATGCATGTAAACTTTTTTTAATGGCTTTTAGGGGTCATATTGTCAAGAGTTCAAGTCACCATCGCTCAAACAGTCGCGACTGCTCCAGTCTACCCCGTCATGGGCACGAAGACCTCCACCCACCCAGCTCTGAAGCATTCCTGAACGGGTCGGTACCGTCCACCAACAGCCTGAGCCCAGTTATGCACCCCAAATCCTTTCAACCGCTCAACCGCTCGGCATCGTGTGGTAAAGACTTGGCCAGCCTGCAGCACGCTAAAGAGGCTAAATCAAAAATGGGTGATTTTGACTTCGGGAAACCGCCAGATGGCCCGGGGGCCAAGTACTTGAAATCGAACACGCCTCGTTCCCAGAACCGCCATTCCTTTGTGGAGGGCAAAAACAGCACGCTAACTGGGGACCGGGAGAAACAGACCCGTCATGGTTATGGCGAGTCGACTGCGTCATCCTCTTCGGGCGGAAAGGGGTCATCCTCATACCTGAGTTTGTCCAAGAGTCACGGAGTGCTTAGTGACGCCAAATCCGTGAGCAACCTCAGCGACATGCGACTGCACCCGGACGACCCCTCCGGCTCTCCCCGCTATTTCCCCAGCAGCTGCTTAGACCTTAACATGAACCTGAACTTGCCGGCACCGGGCAGCCCATCCATGCAACATGGGGGACACAGTCCCGCTGTGGGACGTCGCAGCAAACTGGAACGGGACGGAAGCACGGCGGAGCCTTCCACCCGCCGCTCCTCGTCACGAAAGAGCCAGCAGCAGAGCGACGGAAACCCTGCTGATCCGCTCGACTCCGGAGTGGGACTGTCTCTTTCGGCTCCTCAAGATTTCCCCTATGGTGTGGGCTACACCAGCCCGTTTTCCTCCCAGCAGCGGCCGCACAGGCATTCCATGTACGTGCGGAGGGAACGTGGGCGTCCCCATGGGGGCGAGACGGGCGGATTGGCAGTGGGGCAGGGGATGCCCACCAGGGCCAGCAGTCTACAGCTACTGACCCCTCAACTACAGCATCGAACCCTGCCGAGACACATGGGCAGCGCCGTGTCACGGGATGCAGGATTAGACCAGGTCAGTCCAAGCCTCTTTCTTTTAGTGTTTTGCCTGCTTTCTGATGCCTGTAAGCATTCGTGAGATATGTAGAGTGGGTTCATTGCTGGGTCTGGATCAGGATGCTAAACTCTGCAGGACAGTGGCCCTCCAGGACCGGAGATGAATGAAGTCTGGATGTGTGGCTTGTAAATATTATGCATTTGTTCCAAACCTTAATGAGCTGCCTCATTGTTTATTGTCTACACAGGCAGCCAGCTTCTAAAGCAACATTTTAACCAAGGTTGGACAAAACTCAGAATTAAAGTATCTTCACCTTTTCGAAATGATAGGAAAAATAATCTATCTATCATATATCTATCTATCTGACTATCTATCTATCTATCTGACTATTTCTGTCTGTCTATCTATCTATCTATCTATCTATCTATCAGACAGATAAATAGTCTATCTATCTATCGTCTATCTGACTATCTATCTATCAGAGAGAGATAGTCAGTCTATCTATCGTCTATCTATATCTAATCTATCTATCTATCTATCTATCTATCTATCTATCTATCTATCTAAGGATTATGGGATTAAGGACTGTGCTCTTAGGAACCTTAAGTGCAGCAGAAATGTTTTTGTAACCTTGGCCAGACACAATTCTGTCTCTGAGCTCTTCAGGCAGTTCCTTTGACCTCATGATTCTCATTTGCTCTGACATGCACTGTGAGCTGTAAGGTCTTATAGTCAGGTGTGTGGCTTTCCTAATCAAGTCCAATCAGTATAATCAAACACAGCCGGACTCAAATGAAGGTGTAGAACCATCTCAAGGATGATCAGAAGAAATGGACAGCACCTGAGTTAAATATAGGAGTGTCACAGCAAAGGGTCTGAATACTTAGGACCATGTGATATTTCAGTTTTTCTTTTTTAATAAATCTGCAAAAATGTCAACAATTCTGTGTTTTTGTGTCAATATGGGGTGCTGTGTGTACATTAATGAGGAAAAAAAATGAACTTAAATGATTTTAGCAAATGGCTGCAATATAACAAAGAGTGAAAAATTTAAGGGGGTCTGAATACTTTCCGTACCCACTGTATCTGACTATTTCTATCTATCTATCTATCTATCTATCTATCTATCTATCTATCTATCTATCTATCTATCTATCTGACATAGATAGTCAGTCTATCTATCTATCTATCTATCTGACATAGATAGTCAGTCTATCTATCTATCTATCTATCTATCTATCTATCTATCTATCTATCTATCTATCTATCTATCTATCTATCTATCTAGTGTGTACAGTATGATGACTAAGAATGTTGACTAGGTAGGCAGTTCACTAGGGTTTGGAACAGATCCTGTGTGTGATGGAGTGATCATATGAATGTGTGCTGGCGCTTTGTGCTTCACCTGCTCTCATCTCTCCATAAACAGACCGACCCCGCAGCCGCAGAGGTCAGTCACACGCGGCCTTTAATCCGGGAGTCCACACGGGACAACACCACCACCTTTCACACACCACGGCAAAAAAGCGAGGTCCGCACCATCCTGCTTTCTCCCTCTTTCACTGTCTCTTTACTTCTTTCTCTCTACGTTCCTCCTTCTGCTGCCCATTTTCCTATTTGCTTTGCTCTGTCATTCTTGAAGGTGGCATTTCAGTTGTTTCCTTTTGTTTGGAGTTTATGCAGAGGGGAAATCGTCAATGTTCATGCCACATAATGTCCTTAGTGTTACATTCAGCACTTGTTCTGCTTGAAACACGTCTGTGACGAATGTTGATGCTGCAGGGAGGCGTGTATCACGAGCAGCTCACGGATGACAGCGGATCCGCCAAAGAGAACCGCATGATGTACGCCGACTCTGTGCCGCGACGGGTCGGGAGCTTCTACAGGGGTCAGTCACACCACATTTATACAAATCCTGCTTTTTATTTAAACATATGTTATAGAGGGCTGATGCACTGCAAGTAACATGTTTTATTTTATCATGTTGTCTAATTTATTTATTAACAAATGCAACTGAAAACCTCTCTGTTCCCCGTACTGTAGTCATGCAGCACTCCACACAGTGTCTACACTGCAGGCGCCAAACAACTAAATTAGATTGCTCCCATTATAATCAACAAAACTGTCAACACTGCATGCCTCGCAGTATTCACTGCAATAAAGTCATTGAAGTCAAACTATGTTGGGAGGACAATCAAAAAACAACAGCAAAAGAAATTCCACTTTGAATAAAAAGAAAGAGAGAGCGAGTAAGAAGTAATGCAATAGTTACATTATGCATTTTAACAATGCAATATCGCTTTTTGTAACACTTTACTTTTAAAGGTCACATTCCCCAGCACTGGTTCCAGGTCTCATCTCACCTCTTCTCCACACTCAGTATGTGCATGTTTTTCTGTTTTCACCAGTGCCGTCACCCAGACCCGATAACTCGTTCCATGAGAGTTCAGGGGTCACGATAGACAGCAGCCACAACATACACCAACCAACCTATGACCCCTGGTGAGGATGCAGCACTTACACTCTCTGTTTTCTTAAAAAAAAAAAAAATTGAAATGACAAAATCGCTACAAAATTACACTTTAACTGAAATTAAAATGAAAACTGAAGATATAAAAACAGAATCTAATTCAAAATATTAATAGAAATAACAGTATAATATAATGTTAGATTAGAAGCATCAGTGTTACTGACGTTGTAAGTGTGTTGTTTGATGAGGACGGGGTCAGAGACGCTGGACGTGAGCCCTCCAGAACCCACCAAAGAGAAAGAGAAACAAGGCTTCTTCAGATCCATGAAGAAGAAGAAGAAGAAGTCACAAGCCGTGAGTCTCTGTGTGTATGTGTGTTACATCCTTTTATTCATGTATCACAGGTGAATGTGTAGTAGAGTGTAAACCCAGTCCGTAAACGAGAGCCTGTGACATGACTCAACTGACTCTGACATTTAAAACCAAAAGCTCATCCAAATATCAATTCTGTCATTATTTATTCCCCTTATTTCATTACAAACACACATGCTGTTATTGTTTTCTGTGAAACACAGCAGAAACTTAGAAGAATATTCACGCTGCTCTTTCCTGACCACATCTGTCAATCTCCAAAAAACACAGTACAACCACCACAAAAGTTCTATTCTGTTCTGTTCTATCCTATACTTGTGTTCTATTCGATTCTATTCTACTCTGTTCTAATCTATTCTACTCTATTCTGTTCTATTCTACTCCATTCTGTTTTATTCTAGTCTGTTCTGTTCTATTATGTTCTATTCTACTCTATTCTGTTCTGTTCTATTCTACTCTGTTCTGTTCGATTCTGTTCTACTCTGTTCTACACTTCTGTTCTATTGTATTCTACTCTACTCTGTTCTATTCTACTTTTTGTTTTAATCTATTCTACTGTTCTATTATATTCTACTTTGTTCTGTTCTACTCTGTTCTTTTCTATTATATTCTACTGTTCTATTCTATTCTACTCTGTTCTATTATATTCTACTTTGTTCTACTCTATTCTTTTCTATTATATTCTACTCTGTACTATTCTATTCTACTCTGTTCTGTTCTATTCTACTCTGTTCTATTCTACTTTATTCTGTTCTATTCTACTCTGTTCTATTCTATTCTACACTTCTATTCTACTCTACTCTGTTCGGTTCTATTCTATTCTACTCTACTCTGTTCTATTCTACTTTATTGTTCTATTCTATTCTACTGTTCTATTATATTCTACTTTGTTCTCTTCTACTCTATTCTGTTCTATTATATTCTACTCTGTTCTATTCTATTCTATTCTGTTCTACTCTATTCTGCTCTATTCTATTCTATTCTACTCTGTTCTGTTCTATTCTACACTTCTGTTCTATTCAATTCTATTCTACTCTGTTTGGTTCTATTCTATTTTATTCTATTCTATTCTATTCTATTCTATTCCAAATCTTTTGATAGCTTTGTGTGAGGAATGGTCCAAAATTTAATTATTCAGTGAAAATCATTAGAAACTATATGAAACTAGAATGAAATTTATAGAATGAATTCTATGAAAATAGAATTTTTATAATTAATTATAAACCCTAATCAATATTAAATTGTTTCTAGAGAGTTAAAATCTCTCAGGCTCCCCAGTTTGTTTGGTTATTATTGTTAAAAAAAAAAAACATTTAAAAAACATTTTCTTTACTTTAAATAACTTAAAATTAAATAAAATATAAAATAAGCATTAACTGAAATCAGATGAAATATAATATAAAAACAATCTTATTTTATTTCAGCTAGTTGCCAAGGCAACATTTCTATTTTTTTAATTTAGTTTAACTTTAAAGTACTAAAATAACTAAAAGTAAAACTAAAATAGAAATGAAAAAATTATATATATATATATATATATATATATAATACATAAAATTACTAAAACTTTAAAATCCAAATGGAAAAATAAAAACTAATTCAAAATATTAATAAAATGGAAATGCATTCAAATTAACATTAACTGAAATACAATTTTAAATGAAATATAAAAAATGTTTTATTTCAGCTAGTTACAAATTTTCAACATTTCTAATTTTTGTTTAGTTTAAATAGAAGTACTAAAATAAAATAAAAAAATAACTTTATAGACAAAAAAAACGGAATTACTAAAACTTAAAAACTAATAATAAAAAACGAATTTAAAATATTAATCAAAACTAACAGAAATTGAACCCATTTAAAATGAAAACAAATGATGTAAAATATTTTTCAATAATTAACTGTGAACCCTAATCAGATGAAATCAGTGGAGTCGTGTGTCAGATCTCTGTGTGAGTTTGTGCCTCTTGTATTGCAGACAGACACTGCTGAAGAGCGACTTCCAGTCATGAGGAAAGCTCTGTTTCCTCTGTTTCACTCTCAGAGGAGCTTCACGCGGAGCTCCTCTGAGAGAGAGCGTCCCCTAGTGGCCACACCGATGGTATACACGAGTCTCCATACATACGCCTCTAACAAACTAAACCGCTCCCGCTGCATGAATTAACAAGACTAACCGTTGTGTTGAAGTGGGCTGGGTACGTGTGTCCTCATTGGCTGTTAGATCTGTGATGTCATCAGACCTCTGAGACTGACTCCGCCCTCATGCACAAATGAGTTCATATTTGCATCCTGTAATTTGCATGTGCAAGAATTTTCCTTTTGATTTTTATTTTGATTTAGACTGAAGTAAAACCATGAGGGTGAAACTGATAAATCATCTTCCTCCAAAATCAGAAGAAAACAGACACATTATACATTTGTTTTTATTATAATTAAGACATTTATGTCCCAAATTTCTCATGTACAGAAATGCAATTTGTGTACTGAATTATGCTGCTTTTAATTAAAAAAAAAAAAAAAAATCATTGATGATTTCAGGTACTAAAAGAAGATTTTTTGGTGAGATTTACCTATAAAAATATAATAAAAAATGTAAAGCTGTATTTTTCTCTAAGGCTGCTTTGAAACGTATTGCGAAAAGCATTATAGAAATAAACTTCAATTGAACTGAATTCAAAACATTTTGATTAAAGTGGTGGAATGATTTTATCTGTCATTTCTTGGACCTGCTGATGCTGAATATGATGATGTTGTGATTAATCTGAGGAATAATAATCACCATCATCATAAAAAGTCATATTTAGAAGAAAAATCAAAATATTTGTAAAATCCACCTGTCAGAAAACATGATTACGCTTCTCTCCCGGGCTGTTCTTCTCTGTTATTTTGTCTGTTAGTTGTAGTATGTAAATGTGGAGATGATTGACAGCTCTGTGCTGCGTGTGATTGGTCAGGTGGCGAGCGAGGGGCCGGATCAGGTGCTGATTCAGAAGTCGTCGCGCTCGTACGGACACCAGGGCAGCAGACATCGCACTCGGAGCCGGGACCGGGAGCGCAGCCGGGACAGAGAGCCGGATCCGGAGCGAGAGCGGGACGCGGACTGGCCCGTGGAGAGAACGCCTGACACTCACTCTCAGGTACAGCTGACCGTCACGCTTCACTGTTAGACACTGAATTACTGCAGCCATGATCAATCACTAACACAAACAAACATCTGTTAAATAATTTTGTTTACTTGCCTGCTTTCCGCGGATGAAGAGTGCGGTGTTAAACACATCAGACCACTCACACTGAATTTATTGTTAGTAATGCTTTATGTAGCACCTTTTAAAAATGAAAAGAAATATATGCATTTACAGAAATTAAACCAATGAAGGAAATAAAAAAGGGAACAACAGTCTCTTCTGCTCACCAACGCTGCATTTATTTGATCATAAATACTGTAAAAATTCTGAAATATTTTTACAATGTAAAATAGCAGTTTTCTATGTGAATATCTAGTAAAGTGTAATTTATTCCTGTGATCAAAGCTGATTTTTCAGCATCATTACTCCAGTCTTCAGTGTCACATGATCCTTCAGAAATCATTCTGATATGATGATTTGATGCTCAAGAAACATTTATGATTATTATCAATGATGAAAACAGTCATATTTTTGTGGAAACTGTGATATATTTTATTCTTTGATGAATAGAAAGTTCAAAAGAACAGCATTTATTTGCATTATAAATGTCTTCACTGTCACTTTTCATCAATTATCCATGCTGAATAAAAAAGGATCTTACTGACAACTTTTGAGCAATAGTATAATGGGTATAAAATAATAAAATAAAAATAATTTATAATAAGCCTAATTTATATAGAAATAGTAGTGGTTTTTATTATTATAGAAACATGTTACTTTTAATTAATGTGTTTCTGTGAATATTACGTGTAAATGTCATCATACACAACACATAGGCTATTTCAATTAAAAAAAAAATTTACATTTACATAATGATGTAATTTAACAATAAATTAATAATTATATACATTTATTACATAATTTTTAAACAATCTTAAATTACATTTTACACGTGGAATTGTTAAATTACTCTCAATAGCTAGTTCTGAAAAACCTACACAGTAATAAAGGAGTTTATCAATAGTAGCTTTATTAATAGTACACTTGTGTGTTACAGCTCAATGTGTTATATAATCAAAAGATTCAGTTTGTGATTTCATAAATTATATATAAAATTACATGCATGTAAGTACATGCATTATATGATTAAAATATATGTAAATTATATAAAAAGATTCAGTTTTTGATTTTTATCAATTTTATAAATTAACTTACAAATAAAAAATATATATATATATATCATATACTACATATATAAATAAATTGTATATAAATTATGTAATTTAAATAAATAATTTTAAATTATATAACAAGATTCATTTTTTGAATTTGATCAATTATGCATTAAATTGAATCTAAACAAATGATATATACATAATCAAAAACTGAATGTTTTCATATTTATGAATTAATGATTAAATTACATATAAATCATATAAAGGATAAAAATAAATTAAAATAAAGACATTACACATTAAATTACATTCATATTATAGATTATAAAGACTCAGTTTTTGATTTTTATAAATTATGCATTGATTAAATTACATATAAATTGTGTTTATTGAGTTAATATGCACAATCAGATATGTATAAGATTGTGTAATTTATAAAAATATGTATCAGATTAAATGCATTAAATTACACAAAAAAGATGAACATTTGGTGCTGTATAAATATATCTAACCAGTAATGTGTGTTTGGTCTTGTTCTGCCTCTCAGCCTCTGAGGTCTCTGCGGAAGCTCCTTCATCTCACCACCTCCTCCTCCTCGTCCTCCAACCAAACCTCAGCAGATCTCCACTACCCTCTGCCCCCGCAGTCCTCCTCCAAAGGCGGGAGTTTCGTGGAGCCTCGCGGCCTCGGCTCCATGCAGTCCAAAAGCCGGCAGGCGGCGTACGCGGCCCCGGGGCCCCTGGAGTCCGGCTGGCACTCCACCGCTCTGGGCCGTCCCGAGGGAAACCCGTATCCCGAGCAGCTGACCTCCAAACCGGGCTTCGCTCGCCACTTTCGTTCGCGTTTGCCAAACCTGAATGACCTTAAAGAGACTGCGCTGTGAACGGCGCCCCCTAATGGACCTTTTCTTCTTACATATTAAGGATAGGCCTATATGTCCCCATCTTTATTTTTGTTGGCTTTTTTTAGTTTTTAATATTTGATAGCACTTCTTGTATTATTTATGTAATTACTGTATTTTTTTGTTTTTGGATAACTACAGTCTAAAAGAAGATTATATAGCTCTATGGGAATACATGGGAATATATATATATATATATATATATATATATATATATATATATATATATATATATATATATATATAATATGTATAGCACTGTACGTGCAGGCTTCAGTTTCTACTCTGGTTGTAGTATATATATATTATCTGATTCTGCATAGTAACTCTTATATTTGGCTAAAATGTATAGACGACAGTATTGACATTTATTTTATAGTTCTAGAATAAGACTACACGGTATATATAGATATTACGACTTTGTCTTTGAGTATTTTCTGTTTACAATTCAGTGAATATCAATAGATATTAAGAGTAACAGTAATTAATGGTAAGAATGCGTACGTTTGCGTGATTCTGTGTACGTGTGCTTCACAGATAGCGCACGTATGTTGCTTTAAACTAGGGCTGTCATTAACGATTACTTTGGTAATTGAGCAATAATTCGATTATTCTGAGTAATCGAACCTCCGCCTTTATGTATTATAACAAATGCCTGCAGAGGGCGCCAGTCAGTGTTGCCAAGTCTGCGGTTTTCCCGTGGAATCGGGCTACTTTAACACTGCTGCCGCGGGTTTGTTTTTCACGTCCGCAGGTTGAAGCATTGATAACATGATATTTAGCCCCTGGAATGCGAATTTTACCCACCAGAATGCGAGTGGGCTCGTTTTGAGTAGCGGTTGGGTGGGTTTTGCTGTGAAAACCTGGCAACCCTGGCTCCAGCGGCCTGACAATTGTTTTTACACTTTACAACGTAAATCTAATCCTTGTTTAATGTTGGCTTACAACATTTATTTCAAATGTACACTTAATATTTGGCCATTTCTTTACGACAGAAATGCTACATCCACTGTCATTTCTTGAACAAGAACGCATGGACTTAAAGGATTAGTTCACTTTCAAATTAAAATTTTCCTGATAATTTACTCACCCCCATGTCATCCAAGATGTTCATGTCTTTCTTTCTTCAGTCGAAAAGAAATTAAGTTTTTTGATGAAAACATTCCAGGATTTGTCTCCATATAGTGGACTTCAATGGGCACCAAACGGTTGAAGGTCAAAATTAGTTTCAGTGCAGCTTCAAAGAGCTTTAAACGATACCAGACGAGGAATAAGAGTCTTATCTAGAGAAATGATTGGTCATTTTCTAAAATATTTTTAAAAATTATATACGTTTTGACCATAAATGCTCATCTTGAACTAGCTAGCTAACTTCTACTCTATTAGAATTCCAGCAGTGTAGACACTGCTAAGTGTATTACTGCCCTCCACAGGTCAAAGTTTGAACTAATTGTTATATACTTGCACTAGCATATTGTATATTACAATTTAGTTCAAACTTTGACCTGTGGAGGGCAGTAATACACTTAGCAGTGTCTACACTGCTGGAATTCTAGTAGAGAAGAAGAAAGAGAGTTCAAGATGAGGATTTATAGTTAAAATGTATATAATTTTTAATTTTTTTTTTTAGAAAATGAGCGATGGTTTCTCTAGATTAGACTCTTATTCCTCATCTGGGATCGTGTAGAACACTTTGAAGCTGCACTGAAACTGTAATTTTGACCTTCAGCTGTTTGGTGCCCATTGAAGTCCACTATAAGGAGAATAATCCTGGAATGTTTTCATCAAAAACCTTCATTTCTTTTCAAATGAAGAAAGAAAGACACGAACATCTTGGATGACATGGGGGTGAGTAAATTATCAGGAAAAGTTAATTTGAAAGTGAACTAATCCTTTAAACGAGGGCTAAAACTTTTATTTTGAAATCGCGATGAGCCGTTAGCACATTTAGAAACATGCTGGTGTATTCTCCTGCGTTTATAAATGACTTACCTTACAAATCTGATGAAATGGCCGCACATTGCGTTTCCAGATGAACGTTTAAAGCAATCCAAACTCACAGCATATGCAGAGATGGAGTTTGAGATGCTCAACTCATGTAATGATAAGAGTTTGTGTGCAGCTGCATTTACACAGGTAACCTACACTCATGTCAATTACAGCACATTTTAAACCTGCAGCACATATATTTATTTAATTGAATCGCAGCCTTTGTAAATTCACAATAGCATTATGCTTTATTTTGATTTTTAAACGGGTTTAATATCGTGCAGCCTTTGAAACTGGTCATAATTCTCATCTGTGGAAACCGCCACTTAAGGTATTTTGGCGGTTACTCGACACGAGCAAACTGAAATCGAGGTATCGTGACAGCCCTACTTTAAACGTCACATTTGTGTATAAACTCATTGTGAATGTCATTTTAACACACAACAGGCGATGTGCTGCAGATGAAGGGTACAAAAAACAAACATTGTCCGGATGAAAACGTCTCACAACATACGTGCGCTGTCTGGGTTTCGTGTGGGTCTTTTGTTAGTCTATACAAATCATATACAAAGCCTTTTAAATGACAATTGAAGCAAAAACATCAACAAAATCTGACCAAATCATACAAAAGGGTGTGGCTCCACCTGCTGGCCATTGAGATCCACTGCAAAAAAATCTGAGCTTAAGATGCCTTTTTATTTTTAAAGCAAGTTAATTTTTACTTAATCTAACTTATCAGTCTTTGATTCCCTCAGGTATATAGTTCTCTGAACACTGCAAATACACTTTTACATGCAATATCTGGATATCAGATGTCGAAGCTCTAGATTGTTTGATGTTTCTGTTTAGGGAAATACAGCCAGTGTGTGTTCACAAGGAGGAGAAATAATAATAATAATAATTAATTAATTAATTTTATGCAATATGTAATTTCACATTCGCCAGATAATCCTTCTAAATAAAGATCAAGGTACCTGGAGGCGTGTTTTGTCCTCTCAGCTGGTTTTTACGTGCATGTGCTTTAATGATTCATATGTCAGTCGGGTACATGAGATGTCAAACGCCAGGGTTTCCTGGAAAACTGCGTCGATTACGCATCAGCCATATACATCTTGTTTTGTTTTCAGAGATAGCCCAGCTAACAGGGAACGTTGTCAGAACTTTTATCTAACGTTCTGGCAAGGTTCTCTGAACGTTATGAACAAACGTTCTGCCAGTAACATTAATAGAACGTTCATTCTATGTTCTCAAAACATTGGCACAAAAACATAATTTATACAGCGTTCATGGAATGTTTTTTCCTGAAACATTTCCTGGACGTTCATTTAATTTTTTTTTTACTTTTTAACGTTCTCTGAACATTCTGAAATGTTCTCATGTTTGCAGAATGATGAAGTGGAATGTTCCCTTAACATTCGCATAACCAAGAAAAAAAGTTGTACATTTTAAACGTTCAGAGAACATTCAAAAATAATGCTTTTAAAGCTTAATGTGTATGTTAGCAAAACTCGTTTAGAGCATATATTTGTTAGCTGGGATGTAGAGCTGCACGATTCTGGATAAACTGAATCATGATTTTTTTTGTTTCAAATAGAGATTGCGATTCTCTCATGATTCTGAACAGACAACTAAACAAAATAACGTCATTTATTAGAGTTTCTGACAAAATGTTAATTGCTGCGGTCTATTTAATAATGTTCAATTGATTTGAATGAATTATTTAAGAAATGGTCTGAGTGAATGATTCAATGACTCACTCATAAAGACTTACTGGATGAATCAGCATTTTTGAACGAATCTCTTGAATGAATGATTCTTGTCTCTTGTCGCCACCTACTGGTGTAACGATGTAATTGACACAATCATTATTTGAAGCGTCAAGTCACTTTCAAAAGGTGATTTACTCTATTCTGATCGCTACTGTAGACATCAGTGTTTATATCTGAACTATAAACATTTATCCCAGTACTTCTGTGATCATTTGAATTATTGTAACACAGAAATGATGGTACTGTGAAGCTGTTTCATGAATGGCTCTCTCTGGCTCAGAACGCAGATCTGAATGTTTGCTATGATCGGACTTGTCAAAGGTTCAATGGACAGATCCGAATCACTGTCTTTTAGGAATAAGATCCATAGGTGTTTAAAACAAGATTGTGATCTTTTAAGGATTAATCGTGCAGCTCTTCTGGAATGTAGGGAATTATCCTCCAATTGTCTAGATTATCAAGAATATTAATCATAAAGCTGACTAATATTGGTCAATGAGCCGCTAATCCATCTCTGCGGTCCTGAATTTGATTCATCAGCCTCTTCTACTGCTACATGTTTCATATCATAGGAATACCACGATGGAAGGTGTTTTACTCTATAATCATGTATTTCATCGACTATAGAGGAGTTAAGATGCTAATGATCTCATTTAAATAAGAAGATTGTCTGTTTTTTTTTAAAATCCATGAATAAATAAAGTCAAACTAAATCAAACATGAACTGTCCTTTAGCTCTTCTTGGTCTTTGGAAAAACATGTTTGATTGCAGACACAGGAGTGTAGAACAATGTTCACCAAGAGAGTAAATGCTTGCATTGCTAATTTTAGCATTGCCATATTGTTTTTAATATCACCTCCTACATGATAAACCTTGTTAGCATATCTTATTTGAAATGACTTAAAGGATTAGTTCACTTTCAAATTAAATTTTTCTGATAATTTACTGACCCCCATGTCATCCAAGATGTTCATGTCTTTCTTTCTTCAGTCGAAAAGAAATGAAGGTTTTTGATGAAAACATTCCAGGATTTTTCTCCTTATAGTGGACTTCAATGGCCTCCAAACGGTTGAAGGTCAAAATTACAGTTTCAGTGCAGCTTCAAAGGGCTTTAAACGATACCAGACGAGGAATAAGAGTCTTATCTAGAGAAACGATCAGTCATTTAAAAAAAAAATACAACTGTATATGCTTTATGAATACAAACGATCGCCTTGCATGTGCTTCTGCTTTCCGTATTCTTCGAAACGCTTACGAATGTTCTTATTTGGTTTTGGGGGAACCAAATAACATTCTTGTAACCAAAAACCATTTCTCTTTATTTCAGATATAATTGAAAGAATAGAAACTCAACTTGAAGAACATTTGCAAAGTAATGACCTCTATGACCACTTTCAGTCGAGCTTTAGATCCAAACATAGCACAGCTCTTGTTAAAGTTACAAATGATCTTCTCCTTGCAGCAGATTCTGGTTTTCTGTCTATTTTCATTCTTTTAGATGTTAGTTCTGCCTTCGACAGCATTAGTCATTCAGTCTGACTGGAACGATTGGCTTGAACTGGAGTAGCTGATAATGTGCTTCATTGGATTTCATCTTATTTAAGTGACAGGAGAAAGTTTGTCCAGATTAAGATAGCTCAATCAGAGCCTGTCATTCAAGGTGTTCCTCGGGGCTCAGTGTTGGGTCCGCTTTATATTTTACCCCTTGGTCACATTTTTCGCACTTATGGCACTAACTTTCATTTTTACGCTGATGACATGCAATGGTACAAAACCGAAAGCTTCTCATCCCCCTTCTGAACTCACTCAATGTTTGCAGGATGTGAACATATGGATGACCAACAACTTTCTAAAGCTAAATTCCAACAAAACTGAAGCTCTTCTTGTTGGTCTGTTTTATCTAAAACTCAATCCTTATTGATAACTCCAGTTAAAGTGTGGAGTTGTGGAGCACAATATTCTCTCGCACACTCACACAGTTGGTTGTATAAAAGAGTATTATTCTCTTCTTTTAAAGGAAATTAATAGAGATATATAAATATATATGGAACTAAAATACGGTGAAACATTTACTATAGTTTTAGGTAAATAACAATAAAAATGTAAAAGCATCTTACATTTTCCAAGAGCACGAAAAGAGTTCCTTATGCAATGATGTCCATAAAGTGAATGAATGATTTACAAAAAATGCATTTAGTTTAAGTTGAAATATCTTTACAGTGGGTGTGAATCAGAGTCACAGCGAATCAATTCAATTCTCATTTATTTGTATGGCGCTTTTCACATTACATATCGTTTCAAAGCGGCTTTACAGAAAATGCTTGTTTCTACATTACAGTTTAGATTGATCTGTGTTCAAGTTATGTATTTCAGAAATGTACATGTACAAATCACACAGTTCGCTAACACGTATTAATTATATGCAGAAACAATGAGCTTATTGAAGTAATTATTACAATTATTGCAGGGTGGAGTTCAGTGCACAGACTCAAACATTGATTATATCTTAATTCAAAGCATATTCCTGTTTTAGTGAATAAAAAGTGTCCTTATCATGCTACTGGAGCACCTGGACTACCTTTTAATTCATTGAGCTCCATCAAAATCTGAATCCAGATTGCTCTTATTTCTTTAATCTTTGTCATATAGCTCCTGTCGTGAACCTGAGCGTGGAATCTTTTAACGATTTGATGCAACTCTTCCCTAATGTCGTTCTGTGCCGCGTTCCCATGATCCTCGAACTGCATTTCTTCTTCTTCTGTTGCAGGCTGTAAATCTAGAAAAAGATGACAATAGTTAGATTTAGGAAAATGAGTAGCAATATGAGTGGCCTGTTACAGAAGATGACATGTTCAATAGTAAATAACGACACTGTAAAAAAAATCCCGTTGTTTCTACGGAAAAATACCGGCAGCTGTGGTTACCAGAACAATACTGTAAAAATTACATCAAACCGTAAACATACTTACGGAGTTACATGTGAATTTTACATTTTAAATATGTATATTTAACATTGGATTTCAGTACACTGTAAAAAAAATCCCAGTAAAATTTACGGTAAAATAACATATTTCATTAACTGATATAATGTTAATTTACCAACCTAATGAAGTACTAATATCTGTTTTGTACCTTTATAATACACTGACAGTCACCAAACACAGTGGTGATGAGAGTCACATGATTAATAAAGTTCATCACAAGCAGCTTTTCCACAAGCTGAGGAGGACAATACTAATATATAGAAGGTGCACACAGTGTCATTCACACACACACTAAACACCATCATGGTAACATGCATGAAATTTTAAAAATGCAATAAACATTAATTTAACAACATTAGATGTAACATAAAACCCTAATGTACATAACTGATTAGAAAAAAATGAGAAAAACTAAGAAGAAACAGTTATTTCAACAAAAATATATCAAATGTGAAGTGTCACGCAGGGAATTGTGGGAATGTCAATTTACGGTTTTTCACTGTAAATTTTACAATGAATTGTTATTTTTCACTTTCAAAAACTGTGAATTTAACGGTATATTACCGTAAAATTACATTAAATGTACCGTTAGATCTATTACAGTTATTCACCGTATATAGTACAGTTATTCACAGTATATAGTCTTTTACTGTTAAAATCACAGTAATTTTTAAGCACACAGATGCAAGAAAATGTTAAGATTGATACCGTCAAAGGCGTTCTGCTCCTCCAATTGACCGTTTAGAAGGCCTGTTAAAAATCGAGAGATTTGGTAAATGCTTTATATTCAGTGTTGGGTTAGTTATTCTAAAAAGCAATTAATTACTTGCAACTAAATAATTACATCTCCTCTCTCTAAAAAGTATCATGTTGCTTATTGCTAAGAAAACTAAACATATTCATGGTTAAAAGGGTAAATAAACTACCTTTACATTTCTTGATATCCATCAAAAACTGAAGCAACATTACTCGATTTACTTCAAGATTTGACAGTGTGACTCATAGAGATTTTGTCAGCTTCCACTCTCTTAATGATTTCATGAAGCAGTTCCCTCTTGCTCTGATCCTCGGACTGTGATTCTTCTGCTTCTGCTTGTTGGTGAAAAGCATCTGGATTGTCTCGATCGCTGGTCCCAGATGAAGATGCCACGTCATCCACACTCTCATCTGTGTAGAAGAAGAACTCAAGATTAAAGGTAACCGGGTACATCAAGTTTTAAATGTTGTTTATGTGTCTATGTGATGTTTTTAATGTTGCTTTAAGACAAACCATGTGCAGATTCATCAGTCAACACCACTGCTGAGTGTTTCCTCTTTAAAACTGCAGTGATCTAAAGACAGTCTCCAAAATGCGGTTTGAAATCGCTGGTGTTTCTGACATCATTAACTACCTTGTAACCAATCACGTCATAAGGGGGCGGGGCTTTAGCATATCATTAACCATGACCGATCTGAATCAAGAGAGTCTCGTGAAGCCTGGTTATTTTTCTGTTGATATGAAAAATCAGTTAGATTTAGCAATATAACACGTGAATTATGTATATGATTTATATTATGATGTTACGATGAATATGTTTTTCTCCACTGATGAACTGAAGTTGAATTACCGTTATATGTCTGATGTAGAGAGTGATGCACAAAACACATTACCATTGTGATATATCGAGCCTGAATAATTAAATCTTACTCTTTTTCTGAATCAGTTTCTGCTTCAAACATATATGGCTGATTAAACCAGTATTTCCACTTGCCACTGTGGAGCGTTTACTTCAGCAAGTTGACCGAGTGGATCTCTGAGCTCGTGCGAGTAAGGAGGCGGGGCTAATTTGCATATTCATGATTCCTTGTATACTAAATGAAGCAAGGGTGTCGAGTTACGTTCAAGCTATTTTAAGGCATGAATAACTTTTTTTCATAGGAAAAAACATTTAAATATGTCAATTTGGTGATTAACGATGAGTTTTAAGGAATAAAATTCATGCAAATGCTTTTAAACCATTCACACACGACAAGACACAGTGTGATATTGGCGCACATCTGTGAATCTCACACACACACACTTCAGACAGGGCTTGAACAGACAAAAACACAAAATTAAGCCAAAATGCCAATTTTGTCAAGTATCCTTGTAAGCATAGTCTTAAATTATTTAAATGAAGTCTTAAATTAATGTAAAGATTTGAGAAAATGAGTGTCAGATGAACATGATCATCGCAATTAACTACAGCAAAATGTGCGATTAATTAGTTACTATTTTAATCGATGGACATGCAGCAGTAAAATAAATGAGAAAACTAAACATTTCTGCTTAAAGGGGTAAATAAAAAGTGTCCTTATTATCCTACCTTTTGATTTCTCTTTCTGAAGCTTCAAACAAAGGCGATTCAAAGAGATTTCGTCAGCATCCAATATGTTAACGATTTCACAAAGCCAATCCCTGATCTTGTGTCCCTCGGACTGCGATTCTTCTGCTTCTGCTTGTTGGTGAAAAGCATTTGGTGTTTGTCTGCCTCTCACTGACACCTCCTCGTCTCGATCACTGGTCCCAGACGAAGATGCCACGTCTTCCACACTCTCACCACGCCTATCTGTGTAGAAGAAGAAGTCAAGATTAAAGATGACCGGGTACATCAGTGTTTTAAAGTTAATATAATGAATACGATAAAGCGTTGAGAAGTTTTCTGCTACCTAAAATTTGTTTGACAAATCAATTTGAATTCCACAACTTTTTGTCTGCATGGTCTGAAGATGATCTGGTTCAATTTTCATGAAAATCGGATCAACAGCCTAGCAGAAGTTCGACAAAGTAGGTTTTTTGGAAGACATGAAGAATTGAAAATTTTCATGATCGAAAATAGGGTGCAATCAGAACACCAAGGAATGAGCCAAGGAATCAGAGGAAAACAATATTTTATTTCTAGCCATTACAGTTCAAAAGTTATTAACATAAATATAGTGCACATTTGGACAGCTGGTGGCGCTAGAGGGATTGAGTTAGAGACTCTAAATTTGCCATGGTGACAGTTCAGACTGTCCTCTATCAGTGTGCCAAATTTCATAACTTGAATTCTGTGAAAAAACTAAGTTGGCAAAACTTAGGCAATCAATTGCCTCGATTTTTAAGTTAAGAAATTCAAAGTTTAAGTAAATAAAACTGGCATGTTTTTATTTTGTACTCATTCATTTTAATTGTTCTTAACTTGAAATATTTGAGTACACTAATTCATACATTTAAATTAAAATGTCCATGTAACCTCAATGTAAACATTTTCATTAGTGTAAACTTAGCCATGATGTTAACTCTCCAAAAACTCACATTAACAGAAACTCTTCTAAATTAGCATAAAAAAAACCATTAATCACTACTATATCTTTCACTTAACATTTTGTGCAAAAAACATTATATAACACTTAATTTTAGCATTTACTCTCCCTTTCGAGTGCCATGTGCAAAGCATGCTGGCAAATAGAAACCCAGTTAAACTTAAGTTTATCTAAATTGAACGAAATTAGCTCATAAAACTCAAAACAATGAAACGGTTCGGTTTACTTAAGATATATCAGTTCTGTGAACTTGAAAGAAAAAGAAAGTGCTAAATACTCATAAAAGTTCATTTGACTGAACTATTTTTTTTTTTATTTAAGTTTGTCCTACTCAAACCGATTAATTATTTTGAGCATTAGGGTTTACAGTAAATCAGTGGCCTTTATTCATAAAAAGATGCCATTAAACAAATATTTAAAATACAGGCTACTGTCTTTATGTTGTTTTACATTAGTTAGGAGACTAAATGTGAAATGATTACAATATAAAAATATATTAACTTTAATGTTAGGGGCAATTAATCATGATAAATTAACAACTTTTTTGTCTAAGACCCTCAGGTTGTTCCAAACCTGTATAAAATGTCTTTGTTCTGTTAAAAACAAAGGAAGATATTTTGAAATAAGTTTTTAACCAGGCCGCTTTGGGCCACCATTGACTTCCATAGTAGAAAAAAAAAAATACTATGGAAGTCAATGGTGGCCCAAAGCGGCCTGGTTACAAACTTTCTCCAAAATATCTTAATTTGCGTACAGCAGTACAAAGAAATTTATATATGGGTGAACTATCCCTTTAAGTGTTGTGAACTAAGGACTACAATGATGTCAACTCAAAATGGCCGCCCTCAACCTCTGAATCAGCCAATAGTGAGCCTGCATGGGTGAAGTCACAGCAGCACAACACCAATCATTTAATGTTATTATAAACGTTAAATTCAGTGTTGTTTTACATAGAATTATTCCATAGTCTATAATGCAATTACATCAGGATCAGCTGAAGCGATGCAGTCAGTCCGAAACAGCGCTAATGCAGAAACAACTGCCGATTACATTATTAGAGATGCAGAGAGACTCCAGTTTTCAAACATCATTCCCAGTGTATTTAGGTTTAAAAAAAAAAACTCTCAGAGACTGTTTCTAAACATTATGATAGAAACTATTCTCGGCTGGATAGTAAAGACGTTATAATCATTTTGATCTCCAGTAATCTTGATTTAAGAATCTTTAGACATTTGCGCTGAGGAAGAACATCGGAAGTCTTCATAGTTCAAAATTCAATGGCGGTGAATGAGAGAATACATTAAATATATATTTTTGTGTCCCCATTTTCTCAAATAGCAAAAGAAAAACTCAACAACAGTGTTTTCACAACTTTCAAAAAGAGGGAAAAAATAGAGAGCGATTGATAACTGCAGTCAGAAGAGAGAAAGATGCATCAACTTCACCGTCACTCGATCCTCACAGCAGCGTTAACTATTGTTTTGTAATTTGATGAAAAGATAATACAATACTAAGTGTTATAAATCTACATTTATTTAAAAAAAACTTTGCAAGATTTACGATGCTGAGGTAAAGTTTTTTTTTTCTCTCCGTGAAATGAATTAAAAAGTTATGGAAGCTTGTTTCCGCCACAGAATAAAAAATAAAAAGTCGCAATTACTCTTTTATCTTTATCTCACAGTTCTTACTTTTGTTTTTCCTGAATTGCGTGATATAAACTCATTTGAAAGAAAAAAATAGATATAAAAAAGTCAGTCTTTTCCCCCTCAGAATTGGAATTTATAGACTAAATCGAATTATAAAGTCAGAACTGGGAGTTTAGCCTGTATCTTGTAATTCTGACTTCATAACTCTACTTTATAGTAAATACTACAGTGTTTTTGAACCATACTATATTAAAATATTGAATTAATTTGTTCTGGCAATTCTATAGTTGCTGTGGTAATATAACAACTATAGTAATGTAAGCAGATTACCCGATACTGAAGTGTTCTACAACTATAGGGTATACAATACAATACAGTTTACTGTAGTAAAAACTAAAGTATACTACAGTATTTATTACAGTTTATCAGTTAGTTGATACTACAGTATGCTGTAGCATTCATTAAAGTGTTGTAAATTCTACAATTTACTATAGTATGGTTCAAAAACACTATAAATTACTAGTAGCCTATTTTTTCATGTGGGTTGTGAGGGGGAAAAAACTAAGAAATGTGAGAAAAAAAGTCGCAATTATCTTTTACACTGTTTTATTCCATGACGGAAGTTTCCATAAAAAGTAATTGGATATCTGTTGGAAGTCATATTTTACAACACTCTCAAGTGTTTTTATAGGCTAGAAATCATTGTGTTTCTCTATAGACATACATTTAGAGAACATATTGATGTAGCGACTTCCCTTCAATTTATTAGGTTTTCATTACTTGTTCTTAAAAAGGTCTTAAAAGTAGGCTACCTTCATAAAACCTGCACAAACCCTGATATCTAAAGAGATAGGCTAATACTCTTAAATCGTACTTACCATTAATAGAGTCAGCCATCTTGAGCGTAGATGAAAAATCTCGGAGAAACCGCTGAAGTTCAGATGTCAGTCCTGAGTTTGTTCGGTCATTCTGTCCGGTCACTTTTATGGACACCCGTCTGTGTGAGATGGGCGGTGCTGGGAGTCTTTCTCTCCCCTGGGGTCGAAAATAATAAATGGCCAACCCCTGCAGAGGTGAAATAACTCTTCCACATGTGTTGATTCCCCTGGGTTCTGTAAATAACCGATTCAAATGAATGACTGCTTAGCGGAAACGTTTACGATTTCAAAACAAGAGAGAACAACATCCAGATGATTCGGTCACATCTGCAAAAACATTCAGTCACACTTTATTTTAGGGTCCATTTCTCACCATGAAGTTGCTTATTATAATGCATATTACTAGGATATTGGCTTATAAAATGCATATTAAAGCTTATTCTGCATGATATTACATTTCTTGATCCTAAACTTAACAACTAACATACTATTAATAAGCAGGGGTTTACTGAGGCAAAAGTAATAGTTAGTATTTAAGTGAGAGGAAAAAATTACTCAAGTTACTCAAAGTTACTCAGTTACTCAAGGTGTTCCTCAGGGCTCAGTGTTGGGTCCGCTTTATATTTTACCCCTTGGTCACATTTTTCGCACTTATGGCACTAACTTTCATTTTTACGCTGATGACATGCAATGGTACAAAACCTACCCCTTCTCATCCCCCTTCTGAACTCACTCAATGTTTGCAGGATGTGAACATATGCAGGGCTCTCAAGTGTCACGCATTGAGCGTGACAGTCACTCATTTCGGTCTTTTGTCACGCACTCCCGCCACACACTGTATTCCTCACGCAGAAAAACTATTTATCATATATTTAATATGCCGCAGCGCCCAAAATGTATCTGGCGAGAGAGGGCTGGCGCAAAATGCGGCATCGGCATCTCGCAGCGGCACTTCCGGCGGCATCTCCAGCGGCCAGGGACTTCTTCGGCAGCTGTCGCTTGAGCGGCATCTCCAGCGGCCGCGGCATCGGCATCTCGCAGCGGCACTTCCGGCGGCATCTCCAGCGGCCAGGGACTTCTTCGGCAGCTCTCCCTACAGCGGCATCTCCAGCGGCCGCGGCATCGGCATCTCGTAGCGGCATCTCCAGCGGCCAGGGACTTCTTCGGCAGCTGTCGCTAGAGCGGCATCTCCAGCGGCCGCGGCATCGGCATCTAGAGCAGCCAGGGACTTTATTCGGCAGCACCTGCCGCTGGCCATTATAATTCGATGTTGTTTTTTATTTTATTTTAAAAACTACATTTAATCAAAATAACATAATATACCAGAAGACTATCATTTGTAAGCATTTATCACAAATTTTGTTAATAACGTTCTGATGCTCCACTACATAAGAGAAAGTAAATCACGTTTTGATAAAATAAAACTGCAGTGTTATCCATTGCTTTGAAATGCTGAATATAATGTAATATAATCATGAATATAAACTGATATTTAGTTAATACAGAAATTAATTTCTGATAGACTATGCTGCACAAAACTGAAATTGCGGCATCTCGTAGCGGCATTTCAGGTGGCATCTCCAGCAGCCTACTTCATATGCTGCCATCAAAATGTTTTCTTTATAGTGTTATCTTTCCAGATAAAATGACTAAAACCATATAAAACAAATATATAAAACAACATAAATGTATAGTAAGATAAATACATTAAGTGGTGTATTTTATATTTCTTTATAATTCATCATAAGCTATTATGTCAGTTTACAACATTTCTGTAAATCTGAATATTCAGCAGGACTTTTATTACATTGCACCACCTTACCTGTAGAGCAGACCTCTGGTTGTTGTCCATTGTATAAGCCTACATTAACATATATGTAGGCCTAATAATTTATACTACACACACATTTTGTCACTCATATTTATTCACAAAATGTAAAAAAAGTAACATGATATGAAAAAAAGTAAATATGTAAATAAATAAAACACATGAAAATTATGCAATGACTGGCGAATTTAAATATGGGGTCATTAACAAATTCCAAGAAATTTCAGAGGACAGATGTTTTAACAGAAGAAAAAAACATTTAATTTGTAAATTGTAAAGTATTTCATTTTAAATAGATACAAATGATTTTATTTTGATTATTATAATAATTATATTTTAATCACTTGTTTGCAGTAAAACTAATGCTTATATTTTAAGGATTTTTTTCAACACAAATTACAGATATATAGGCATCGGAACTTAAATAATATATATTAAATAAGAAGTTTATTGTTCAATAAATATCTGATTTTTTTCAGCGCTTTCATTGCAGGTTACATTGTTATGCCAGTAGGTGGCAGCTAGGAGCTGTCTTAATGAGATAGTAAACCCAAAAATGAAAATTATGTCAATATTATTACTCACCCTTGTGCTGTTCTACAATATTAAGACCCAATACTAATATTAGTAGACCCGCTGTACTGTTTTAAACGTTTTAGTACCTCTCTGGGCACTGAAAGTGTAAATTAAAGGATTAGTTCACTTTCTGAATGACAATGTCCTGATAATTTAGTCACCCCATGTCATCCAAGATGTTCATGTCTTTCTTTCTTCAGTCGAAAAGAAATGAAGGTTTTTGATGAAAACATTCCAGGATTATTCTCATTATAGTGGTCTTCAATGGATCCCAGATGGTTGAAAGTCAAAATACAAAATTACAAATTACAGTTTCAGTGCAGCTTAAAAGGGCTTTAAATGATACCAGACGAGGAATAATTGTTTTACGATAAGAGTCTTATCGTGAAACAATCAGTCATTTTCGAAAATAAATATATAACTGTATATGATTTATAAACACAAATGATCGCCTTGCGAGTGCTTCTGTGTTCTGTATGCTTCAAAAAGCTTACGCTGTATGTCCTACGCCTTCCCTATTCAACTTACGGAACGAACCCGGCGCCAGTTCATTTTTTTTCCATACGTAGAATAGGGAAGGCATTGGATATACAGCATTTGAAGAATACGGAACATGAAAGCACTCGCAAGACGATCATTTGTGTTTATAAAGCATATACAGTTGTATTTAAAAAAAAATGGCTGATCGTTTTGCTAGATAAGACCCTTATTCCTTGTCTGGTATCGTTGAAAGCCTTTTAAAGCTGCACTGAAACTGTAATTTTGACCTTCAACCGTCTGGAGTCCATTGAAGTCCACTATAAGGAGAATAATCCTGGAATGTTTTCATCAAAAACCTTCATTTCTTTTTGACCGAAGAAAGAAAGACATGAACATCTTGGATGACATGGGGTGACTAAATGATCAGGACATTGTCATTCAAAAATTGAACTAATCCTTTAACTTGCTGGCAATGGAGGCCTCACTGAGCCATCAGATTTCAGCAAAAATATCTTAATTTGTGTTCCGAAGATCAACGAAGGTCTAACGGGTGTAGATTGACACAAGGGTGAGTAATTAATGATATTATTTTCATTTTTGGTTGAACTAACCCTTTAATTGCTGATCCAAACAGTTATAATGCCGAATTCTGTAACCCACTAAATTATGTGACCCTAGTAAGTTATGAGGGTAGGTTATGGAAATTTATCATGGTTTTACCATGATTAAAAGCAAAAAAATATAGTCATTGTAGTAATTCCATGGTTACCACAAATGAACCATGGTTCTGCTACAAAAACAGTTTTAACTATGGTATTTGTGTGATTATACAAATGGTAATCAATATGTCAAAAAACAAAACAAAACATGATTTTACTATAGTAAAACCATGGTTAATTATCAAAAGGGTAGGATTAGGGTTAGGTTTAGTAAAAAGTCAGATTAGGTCAATGCAATGCCTAGTCATATGATTTGGTAGGTCACAGAATTCGACACAACACCAGAAAGAAATAATGTTATAAACAATTGTCTGCATGCACCCAATTCTGAAGCGAATAATAATATGCTAGTATACAGCAATCCATATGAGAAGTCTGGTGTTGAAGGTGGATCTGGAACTGACTTCTGTCCAGGTTGTCACAGCATCTCTTGTCTTCACAAACTGCCCTGAAATGCAATTCACACATCAACAATGATTGTTATTAATATAATGTGAGGCTCTTACATTCACAATGCTCAGTACTTTTTTTATTATCATCTGTGTCTCATTTTGAATTATATTGGACCTTACTGTAGGTTGCTAACTCTATACCAAGTGTCCTCAATGCAGAGTTAAACAAGATGGCCATAGAGGACTCAAAACATATTTGATGAATTTTTTGAATACTTGATAAACTTTTGATCAAACTTTAACATGGAACAATCTAGGAACATAAACAAGTTGTCACAGGGCCAACAAAATGTAGTGTTCAATGTCAGGTTTATTAAAAAAAAAAAAATAATAATAAAAAAAATAGAATAGAGGTGAAATGCAGAAATGAGAAAGAATAATATACAGAACATATATATGTATATATAGGCTATGTGTGTTTGTCTGAGTGTGTGTGTGTGTAAAAAAAGTCTTAAGATGCCAAAATTTACATTTGTAGCTTTAGTATTCCTCATACAATGTCACTTAATTATGTTTGGATTATTCATATATCTGACGCTCCTGAAATCACAGTGCAATTTTAATCAATATTTATTTACCATGAAATATCAAAACATGTTTGAAATAACGTTAGTTTCACCCCATTTTCACGCTCCATATAAGTGACGTCACCGATTAACGGTACAGCAAGCGCATACTTTTAGGTTAAATAAATAAGTTTACCATCATTCATTGATAATATGCCAAAAAAACGTTAACAAAGCTATCAAAACATCTCATCTACACATAAAGATGAGATTAAAAGCCCAAACTTTCATTAAACAAGGGCTCAAAATATAGAGTTAGCCAACCGCTTCTGAAAACGGTTGAGATGCTAACGGACTTTTTCAAAGACACTAAATCATTTCTTTTAAGTAAATATTCAACAGAAGTGTGTCAGTTACACTTAAGAAAAGTGTCAGGAACAGTTTTATATATTATGTGTGTGATTTTGTGGACTAAACTTACCTGAAAGCAGTGAAAATAACAGTGACAGACGGTCCTGCTCTTGCTTGTCAGTTGTCAGTTGGTTGAGTTGCCGCCCCGTTTCCATGGTGACTCCAATCCGATCGCTCACGCGACTCGAAATGTTAAATGCGCACGCCAATTAAACATGTCAAAAGTTAAGCAGCTATCGTTTACATTACAGCGTTAAAACAATACTGATGGAGTCAATTACCAGAAAAAGGTCCTGAAACTTGATAGCATATTGTAGGCCTATAGTAGACCTAGGCTGGACTATCAAACTGTGGAATGAGAATATGAAAGCTGTATCGAGATTGTAAAACAATGTTTGATGTCAGTTTATATCAGGCTATAGTAATATAATATAGGCTAATATAATATAATATAGGCTAATATAATATAATATAATATAATATAGCTTTAGAATACTTACGTTTTCTTTTTTTTCTCTCTCTCTTTTTGACTAAAGAAAACATATGTTTTATATACCAGAAATGATCAACGTGGTGTAAAAAAAAAACAGAATGTACGCATTTTGGCCCTAGCATAGTCTTTGTTTTGACATGGTTGTATTTTGGTACTATCATGACGTTTTTTAAACGTCGTATTCCAACGTGCAGATTACGTTATTTTAACACCTGAATAAAACGTCTCCCAAAAGTTGCAATTTGGTATAGTTTCGTTTTCGTAGTAGACAAATGTGATATTAAAGTTTTTTTGACTACTTAAAGAAAACATACCAGCTTGGTATTTTCACAACGTTTTTAAAACGTTTCATTTTGGTTACATTATTTTTTTATTTTAAAAAACGTTTTTAAAACGTTGTACTACAACATTACCTAATTGCAACCAAAATACAACGTTGTGAAAAGTTGTAAAAAATATACACCGAATTAATGATCTGCGGCAGGTGCCACAAACAGCGACAGCTGCCGGAGAAAGTCCGTGGCTGCAGATGTCGCAATTTCAGCTTTGTACAGCATAGTCTATCAGAAATTAATTTCTGTATAAATATCAGTTTATATTCATGTGCATTTCAAAGCAATGGATAACATTGCAATTTTATTTTATCAAAGCATGTGATTTACTTTCTCTTATGTAGTGGAGGATCAGAACGTTATTAACAAAATTTGTGATAAATGCTTACAAATGATAGTCTTCTGGTATATTATGTTATTTTGATTAAATGTAGTTTTTAAAATAAAATAAAAAACAACATCGAATTATAATGGCCAGCGGCAGGTGCTGCCGAATAAAGTCCCTGGCTGCTCTAGATGCCGATGCCGCGGCCGCTGGAGATGCCGCTCTAGCGACAGCTGCCGAAGAAGTCACTGGCCGCTGGAGATGCCGCCGGAAGTGCCGCTACGAGATGCCGATGCCGCGACCGCTGGAGATGCCGCTGTAGGGAGAGCTGCCGAAGAAGTCCCTGGCCGCTGGAGATGCCGCCGGAAGTGCCACTGCGAGATGCCGATGCCGATGCCGCATTTTGCGCCAGCCCCTGCTGTATCTGGCCGCGCCGCTCTCTCTGGAACCGGAAGGAATCAAGCGCGTCTCGAACCTGCCACTTATCAGCCAATCAAAAAAAAGAAAGAGGCTACACAATAGCCAATCAGAAAATAGCACTATTGTATCTGGGTAAGATTTAACGCAACAACCAATGAAAAAAAAGCATATCCTGGAATTGTTCACCATCATCCTCGTTCACCCACAGAGGAAACCACTGGAGCATCACTTTGAGCACAGAGTAAGTCATGATCTCCTGTTTTATTGTTACAACAAATTCACAACTTGTTTGACACAAACAATGACAACTTGACTGCTGTTAGATAATCAGATAATCAGCTGAATTATATACTCACCTAGTTTACTTATTTATTTATTGGTCAGCTTATGATTATATAATTTTATTCATTTGTTATTTTTATCTATAATGAAGTGGTGTGTTTAGTGCATTCTGGATTGGTTAACAAATCAAAGAGTGACCATTAGTTCCACAAATACAGTCACAGGCTCCCACAAATAAATTAATTCAACAAAGGTAACCTCTTTTGCTACATATTTTTAATGGTTTAAATGTGTACTCTACATGTTTGACCACTTACGAACTCTCATTTAGCCTACTATATGTTGTGTACATGACTAATAAATTACTTTTAGAGCACAAAATTGTTTACAAGATAACAAATTTCTTCATTGATCTAGTCACTTAATTTTGCTCTTAGAATGCACTAGATTCATGCATTTAAATTTAAAATGTACAAAATTTTCCTACGGGGGGGCATGCCCCCGGACCCCCTTAGAGGAACCGATGTCCAACCACTACAGTCTCACAAAATCCTGTGGGAAACACTGTTGATGCATTAATCATTGCATCTGTCTTTCAAAGGTGTCAGGTAAAAGGCAACTAATTAGCATCATCTCATTCACCCTGAGGCCAGGTTACAGGATGCTGGCCCAGAGAAGGTGGCGAAAGTTTTTTTTTTTTTTTTGTTGTTGTTTTTTAGGGCGGGGGGGGGGGGGGTGGATGTCACTCTTGCCTGTCTCCAAAACTTGAGAGCCCTGCATATGGATGACCAACAACTTTGTAAAGATAAATTGCAACAAATCTGAAGCTCTTCTTGTTGGTCTAGATCTGTTTTATCTAAAACTCAATCCTTATCCATAACTCCAGTTAAAGTGTGGCGTTATGGAGCACAATATTCTCTCACACACTCACACAGTTGGTTGTATAAAAGAGTATTATTCTCTTCTTTTAAAGGAAATGAATAGAAATATATCATTATATATAACACACAGTATAACATAAACATGGCACTAAAACACGGTGAAACATTTACTATAGTTTTAGGTAAATAACAATAAAAATGTAAAAGCATCTTACATTTTCCAAGAGCACGAAAAGAGTTTTTAATGAATGATTTACAAAAAATGCATTTAGTTTAAGTTGAAATATGTTTACAGTGGGTGTGAATCAGAGTCACAGCGAATCAATTCAATTCTCATTTATTTGTATAGTGCTTTTCACATTACATATCGTTTCAAAGCGGCTTTACAGAAAATGCTTGTTTCTACATTACAGTTTAGATTGATCTGTGTCCAAGTTATGTATTTCAGAAATGTACATGTACAAATCACACAGTTCGCTAACATCATGTATTAATTATATGCAGAAACAATGAGCTTATTGAATTATTGCAGGGTGGAGTTCAGTGCACAGACTCAAACATCGTGAATATTTGATTATTATCTTATTGCAAAACATATTCCGGCTTTAAAGCTTTTAAAGCTGGACTACCTTTTAAGTCAAGTCACTTTTATTTCAGTTTGCATACAAGGGTGTCAACGCATTGTTGAATTTTAAGTGTACTAAACCCAAGCATATCCATCAAAATGAAAGGCATGGTTACTCCTATCTCTCTAAGCTTCAGCAAATGGTATATTTCACGAAACTGAGCACAACGTTTTTTATTGAATTCATGAAACTGTTGCATAATGTCGTTCCGTGCAGCGTCCCCGTGATCCTCGGACTGCAATTCTTCTTCTTCTGCTGCAGGCTGCAAATCTAGAAAAAAGATGACAAAAGTTAGGTTTAGCATAATCACTATGAGTAATCTAATACAGAAGATAGTTGTATTTACCATCATCGCCAAATAGTGCATCCCTACTAATTACTTTCTAAATTACAAGCAATTGAACAATACAAGGACGGCCGCAAATCGATTCTTTTAATTCCATCACGTAAATAATATACAGTTGCATAAATTATTCTTGAAGCGTTTAAAGGGAGAAGATTACATTAACATATATTTTAGCATTAGACGTTAAACCCAGTAATACAATATATCTATAGTCTGTAATGCAATTGCATCAGGAGGAACTGTAATTAAATTAAGAAGTAAACATTCCCACTTAAAAAGGGTTCATTAAAGGTGTCCTTATCATACTGCTGCGTCTGGACTACCTTTTAATTTCCTTTTAATCTCCATATAAAACTTTTCTGAGGCTGCTGTTGTTTCGTCAAGCTTCGACAAAATGTTCCTGTGAGAGAGGTCTTCAGTGAGCGTTCGGTCAATGATCCTGAGAAGCAATTTCCTCTTGCCAGACGAAGATGCCTCGTCATCCACACGCTCATCTGTGTACAAGAAGAACTCAAGATTAAAGGTAACCGGGTACATCAATATTTTAAAGTTAAATCAAGTTGTTTACGTGGTCAAACCATGTGTACATTTATAAGTCAACACCATTGCTGAGTATTTTCTGTTTAAAACAACAGTGAAAAAAAGACGTTTTGAAATCGCTGGTGTTTCTGACATCACCAACTACCAATCGTGTCACAAGGGGGGCGGGGCTTTAGCATATCATTAAAGGGTCAGTTCAGCAAAAAATGAAAGTTCTGTCATTAATTACTCACCCTCATGTCGTTCCACACCCGTAGGACCTTCGTTCATCTTCAGAACACAAATTAAGATATTTTTGATGAAATCCAATGATGGCTCAGTGAGGCCTGCATTGACGGCAATATAATTAACACTTTCAGAAAGCTACAAAAGAAATATTTAAAACAGGTCATGTGACTACAGTGGTTCAACCTTAATGTTATGAAGTGACGAGAATACTTTTTGTGCACCAAGAAAACTAAATAATGACTTTATTCAACAATATCTAGTGATGGGCGATTTCAAAACACTGCCTCATGAAGCTTCATGAATCTTTTGTTTTGAATCAGTGATTCGGAGCGTGTGTCAAACTGTCAAAGTCACGCCCCCCGATGGTGAACCATTTAAATTTTGAAACACTATTGACAAAATGAAACCTTGTTTACTGAAATCACGTGACTTTGGCAGTTTGATACACGCTCTGAACCACTGATTCAAAACAAAAGATTCGTGAAGCTTCATGAAGCAGTGTTTTGAAATCGCCCATCACTAGATATTCTTGAATAAAGTCATTATATAGTTTTTTTGGTACACAAAAAGTATTCCCGTCGCTTCATAACATTAAAGTTGAACCACTGTAGTCACATGACCTGTTTTAAATATGTCTTTAGTAGCTTTCTGGGCATTGAAAGTGTTAATTGTATTGCTGTCAATAGAGGGATCACTGCGCCATCGGATTTCATCAAAAATATCTTAATTTGTGTACTGAAGATGGATGAAGGTCTTACAGGTGTGGAACGACATGAGGGTGAATATATATATATATATATATGAATATAATATACACACACACAATACCAGTCAAAAGTTTGGAAAATTACTATTTTTAATGTTTTTGAATGAAGTCTCATTAAGGTTGAATTTATTTCATAATAAATATTAACACAACTGTTTCCAACATTGATGATAACTGAGTATCAAATCATCATATTAGAATGATTTCTGAAGGATCATGTGACACTGAAGACTGGAGTAATGATGCTGAAAATTTAGCTTTGATCACAGGAATAAATTATATTCTAAAGTATATTAAAATAGAAAACCATTATTTTAAATTGTAATAATATTTCACAACATTTTTATTTTTTTCTGTATTTATTATGAAATAAATGCAGCCTTAATGAGCAGAAGAGACTTCGTTCAAAAACATCAAAAATAGTAATGTTTCCAAACTTTTGTATATATATATATATATATATATATATGCAAAAATGAATAAATTAAGAATAAATTAAGAAAAATAAACATTCCTGCTTAAAATAATAATTAAAAATAAAATAAAAACATAATAAATAATAATAAAAAGTATCCTTATCATCCTACCTTTTAATCTCTTTTCCTGAAGCTTCAAAAGAGTTTGTTTTATCAAGATTGTGTCAGCTTCCACTCTCTTAATGATTTCATGAAGCCATTCGCTCTTGCTCTGATCCTTGGACTGCGATTCGTCAGCTTCTGCTTGTTGGTGAAAAGCATCTGGATCGTCTCGATCGCTGGTCCCAGACGAAGATCCCATGTCACCCACACGCTCATCTGTGTAGAAGAACTCAAGATTAAAGGTAACTGGGTACATCGATATTTTAAAGTTAATATAATAAATACAATAAAGCATTGAGGAGATAGAGCCTTACACCTATTTTCACAAGTGCTATGTATAATTTGTTCACATGTTTTTCGTTGGCATGGTCTGAAGAGGATCTGGTTCAATTTTCATGAAAATCAGAGCATCGGCCAAGCAGGGGTTCGAAAAAGTGGGTTTTTCGGAAAAAATTAAATTGTGGGAAAATTCTCATGATGGAAAATGACGTCATATGGTGCAACTGAACCAACAAGGAATGAGCCAAGGAATCGGAGGAAAGAAAGGATTTTGTTTCTAGCCATTACGGTTCAAAAGTTATTAGCATTCATAGAAGTGCAAGTTTGGACAGCAGGTGGCGCTAGAGGGATTGATTTAGAGACTCCAAATTTGATATGGTGACAGTTCAGACTGTCCTCTATCAGTGTGCCAAATTTCAAACTTCAAATTTCAAAACACATCTAAAACCGGAAAGAGCTTTGCGCCTAACTGTACAAATAAATTTGACAAGAAATCTGAGGTATATTTTTACACACTCCTGAAAGCTACAGAAAAAAAGAAGCAAATCGCTGCAATTCAAAGAAACAACTGGACTTCAGTCAGCGAAACATAGATTTGCAATTATCATTTTCTGTCAATATGTTGAATTTTGGGGTAAAATGATACCCTTGTTATATATTGTTTTGGCAACTCAATTAAATATTTACCATCTTATGTTCTGAATAATTGGGTGTTTTTAAATAAACACTGACAAAAACCACACACGTTTAGTACTGGATTATAACATTGCAAAACACTTGACAAGGTTGGATAGTCTTACCGTCAGTTACTTCTTTCTCCGGAGTCCTCACAGGTGAAGAATCAGTGCTTCTCCTCTTCCTCATTGGTTCGTCACCGTGACTGTCGCTTGTCCTCGGAGTCTTTGCAGTCTTCCGGTCTTCCGGAGTCAGATTTTGTGCTAAAGGCTGCAAATCTAGAAAAAGATGACAATAGTTAGGCTAGATTTAGGAAAATGAGTAGCAATATGAGTGGCCTGTTACAGAAGATAGACATATTTACCAACATCGCCTCCGTCTGCGTTAATCAAGGGTGCAGTCACTGCAAATAAAAAGAAGACATGTTCAAATAACTAAAACACAGTCTTACATGTCTGTTAAAAATGGAAACATTTGGTAAATGCTTTATATTCAGTGTTGTGTAAGTTACTAATTACTAATTAGATCTTCAATTTAGAATTTTTAACATTTTACTTTCTAAATCGCAAGCAATTGAACAATACGAGGACGCCCGCAAATCTATATCTTAATTCTATATCAAAGTCTTGAAATGACTTTAAATCCACTATTGTTTTACAAAGAATTATTCTATAGTTTTTATAATGCAATTACATTAGGAAAATTGCTTAAAACTAAATATAACCCTTACATTTCTTCAAGGGAAAAATGATATAAATAACTGTAATTAGATTAATTAGTAAGTAATTACACCCAACACTGTTATAGGATTTCTTAAGAAAGTCTTAATTCGCATTTCCACAAATTAAGGTCTTAAACCTGCTGTCCGTAACTTTTTTTTTGTGTTCAAAATGTACTAAAATTATATAATGAGAAATTAAATATATTTTCCAAACCGTGTTTTTGTCTTATCTTGAATCACTATGGTACACCTTTAATAAGTGTTTATATTGGGACTATTTTAGACCGGTCAGGTCGGCACCGCTGCGGAGCAGCACAGTACCTGCGTGACTCGTCATAGACATAAACAGAGAGAAGTAGCTCCGGCTACAATGTTCCTCCGCAAGACGCATGCAGTTCTGTTTATCAACCGTTAAAGCGACAAAAGTTACGGACTGCAGCTTTAAGATTCAACCTCTGAAGTCATTATCAATACATTATAGCGAAAATAATAGTTTGAACTTTGAAAAATGGAGAGAAGCAGTTTTTTTTTGTTTGTTTGTTTGACGAGAGGCATCTGTTTGCAACCTGATCATTTCAAGTCGCTAAAGTTGTATAGTAAGATCAAGCGAATACATTCAGTCAGTTCTAAACAGCGCGAATGCAGAGAAAACTCTTGCCAGTTTTCAGACATAATTTGTTCCAGTGTATTTAGCTTTTTGTTTTGTTTGTTTTTACCCTGTAAATTATAATTAGAATAATTATGTCATTTTGTATCTCCAGTAAATGCATCTTGATTTAAGAATCTTTTGACATTTGCAGCACTGAGGAAGAACTCTTTTTTTCGCTGTAATCAGAAGGTAGGCTACAGTAAACGTTAGCTTGGTGTGAGCGAATTTATTTATTTATTTATTTTCGTAAAATGAATTAAAAAGTTATGGAAGCTTCTTTCCGCCACAGAATAAAAAAGGGTAATTGCGAATTTTTATATCTCACAATTTGCTAGTTTATATCTCACAAAATACTTTTTTTTCCTGAATTGCGTGATTTAGGCCTATAGCCTACTCACAATTGAGCAAAAATATAATTGTGATGAACTCGGAATTCTGAGGAAAAAAGTCAGTCTTTTCCCCTCAGAATTAGACGTTATAACTCGCACTTGCGAGGTCAGAAATGTGAGATAAAATGTATATTTTAAACTGTTTTATTCCGTGGCGGAAACAAGCTTACATAAAAAGTCATGGATATCTGTTGGAAGTAGTGTTTTACAAGACTCTGAAGTGTTGTTAATTAATATAACTGTTAATTATATACGTGTTTCTTCACATAGCCTACTATAAAGACAACATTTTGATGTAGGCTACTGAGTTTGATTTAAATTATTTCTTAAGTTTTCTCTTGGTCTTAAAAATGTTTTAAAGTATTGTACCTTCATTAAAACCTGCACAAACCCTGTTATCTAAAGAGATAGGCTAATACTCTTAAATCGTACTCACCATTAATAGAGTCAGCCATCTTGTGCGTTGATGAAAAATCTCGGAGAAACCGCTGAAGTTCAGATGTCAGTCCTGAGTTTGTTCGGTCATTCTGTCCAGAAAGCAGGTTATGTTACATACCTGGGTATGTTTAAGAGTAAGTAAGCGGATAACCTCAACTTTCGGTTCCAAAAACGGAGGTAACTTTTAGGGTATGTAAGTAACCATAGCAACTTGCTCTCTGAACATAACCTGCTCCGGAGCAGGTTATGTTCAAGGGTTAGTTAGCTTAAGAGGAATTTAGATGTGTGTTATATTATCAATATGGTTGTATTAATGTATCTAAATTTGTTATATAGTTACAATTATATACACAATGTTATATTATACAATATATAAATGTTTATTCAATTCTAATATATGAATTTTATTGTCATAGCACACATGGATCTACTTCTTAATCTTTATAACAGGACATTTTCTATGCTATAAATTCTATAATAAAATACATATCATATATGTGATATTTTATTAAATAATTAGCATCAAACAAACAATATTAAGATTAAAAATTATTGCACAACCACCCAATAGGTGGTGATGTGCACCAAGTAGGTTATGTAAATCGCCATTAAACAAAAGAAGAAGAATGAAGTAGAATGGCGCGCTTTTTCTTAGTCTGTTTCCATGGTGAATCATCGATTCATCACTCTGTTGGGAATGTCTTGTGTGTTAACCGGGAACATACTCTGGGTTGGCTGAACTTATTCCCGGATGCATTTTTGGAACCAGCATACCTCGAGTAAGCAAGGTTTGGGTTAATCAACCGAGAGTTCAGGGTATATGTGACAGTAAGTTAACCCTGCTTTCTGGAATACACCCCTGGTGTCTCTGCAGTGGACATGTATGAAATCAATGCCCAGTTTCATAACAGAAAGTCATATTCTGATTTGAAACCCCTTAACATTTTCCTGAGATGTTGATTTATGACAAACAATTTGAAAATTTGTCAGATTTGAATGTTAAAATATTATTCATAAGTGTGTGTAAAATATGCAATTGAGTACTAAACATGTTAGCAACACTTAGCAAAGCGTGCTATTATCATCAACAGGAAGTTGTTGTAACTCTAGCATACAATGTCCAATCTGTCTCAAACTTCACATGTTTGATAAGTGCCCTGGCCTGAAGACATTTACATGCCAAAATTTAGTTATAGTCATAGCGCCACCAGCTGGTAGCAGGAAGTGTGGCAAATACAAGTGACAGACGTTGACCTCCTATATTTACATATTTAAATGAATATTGCCCACCGTGCTGTTTTTCTAAGGCCAATGGGTGCTGGTGGCATGGGTGTGAGGGCCTTTTCATATTTAATTATAATTAGGTGTGATCCCCTATTCAGGGGGTCACAAATGGGCAATCAGAATTTGTGACTGAATGGGTTCTTGGTACCTGTAGAAGAGGGCACTTATTTACATATTGGAGGTTTGAATGAAGGACCTGGGGGAGGGTAACACCTTAAGTGGTATATCTCTTGTTCTCTAGAACTGTTTGGAAGTTTGTACTATGTCTGGGAGAATGAAATCATTTTACCAGATGCACTGAGACATTTCAAATGATACCAAACATGCATTCACTTGTAAATGCTTAACATTGCATAAATTTAGAGTGAGTTTTAGGTAAGGGAGAAAAGATGGGGAGCTGAGAGTGTGATGGTGAGGTGTGAACTGTGCGTCTCAGATGGTGCTGTTACTTATGAGTGTTCAAGAGAGTGTTCAAATGTTAATTTCTCAGGAAAGTCTTTTGTTGTTTTAGGGGAAAGTTGTCCCTTAGTCTAGACGATCCGACTCCAGCCTACCAGTTCTTATAAAAACAAACAAACAAATAGACCAGATGAGAAAAGGTAATGCAAAAGTAATGTAATCCATCACTTTCCATTACTAAGTAACCCAATTAGTTACTTTTTTTAGTGAGTAATGCAATATTGTAATGCAAGTAACTTTCCGCAACACTGGAAATGAATGACATGTATATAAATCTAAAAACAATGGAATTTTTTTTTATTCACCAATCAATTTTTAGGTTTCTGGATTTTTTTAACCAAACTTTGTATAAAGATGATTCTCATCTATGAAAGATGTAATGGAATGAATTGATATACCATTTTACTTTATGCAATATGCATGCAAATATGGCCATACATGGGTTTTTCCATTCAATACAATGCATCTATTCACTGTATCTAATTTACATATTAATGTGTTCTTGGAGCAGCATTTAATAAAAAAAGAGTAGTGTAATAATGGAAGTAATAATTGGCAACAGTTTCATAACAATATCTAATATTACAAAGGAATATTGATATATAATTTCACATGTTGTGTCTCCCAAAATGCCTGATTTAGAAGCTGTAAGTTCTGGTGTCTTTACAGTGGACATGTGAAATCAATGCCCTGTTTCGTAACAGAAAGTCATATTCTGATTTGAAACCCCTTAACATTTTCCTGAGATTTATGACAAACAGTTTGATCACTAAATTCATGTCGGCCATTTCTAAAGACCAAGGAGAAGTTGTTATCATGTTACACCTCCAAACATTTGGTAAAGCCATGAATGTGCTCTTTACGGGACATCCAGACTTATTCATGGGTCCCAGGAGGATTAAACTATGCAAGCAATAATGGGCTTCATCAGAGACAGAAACGGTGTTTCACACCAACTGATAGGTCAAAGAAACATCAGTTACTACAACAATAAAACCATATGTGACCCTGCTGAATAAATAATATTTCCATTGATGTATGGTTTGTTAGGATAGGACAATATTTGGCTGAGATACAACTATTTGAAAATCTGGAATCTGAGAGTGCAAAAAAATCAAAATATTGAGGAAAATCACCTTTAAAGTTGTCCAAATGAAGTCCTTAGCAATGCATATCCACTCACAAAAATACATTTTTGATATATTCACGGTAGGAAATTTACAAAATATCTTCATGCAACTTGATCTTTATTTAACATCCTAATGATTTTTGGCATAAAAGAAAAATTTTGACCCATACCATATATTGTTGGCTATTGCTACAAATACAGGTGCTGGTCATATAATTAGAATATCGTCAAAAAGTTGATTTATTTCACTAATTCCATTCAAATAGTGAAACTTGTATATTATATTCATTCATTACACACAGACTGATATATTTCAAATGTTTATTTCTTTTAATTTTGATGATTATAACTGACAACTAAGGAAAATCCCAAATTCAGTATCTCAGAAAATTAGAATATTACTTAAGACCAATACAAAGAAAGGATTTTTAGAAATCTAGGCCAACTGAAAAGTATGAACATGAAAAGTATGAGCATGTACAGCACTCAATACTTAGTTGGAGCTCCTTTTGCCTGAATTACTGC
Source organism: Megalobrama amblycephala (assembly GCF_018812025.1). Taxonomy (NCBI): domain Eukaryota; kingdom Metazoa; phylum Chordata; class Actinopteri; order Cypriniformes; family Xenocyprididae; genus Megalobrama; species Megalobrama amblycephala. Next base: position 3,275,088 of record NC_063067.1, read on the forward strand.
AGCAATGCGGCGTGGCATGGAGTCGATCAGTCTGTGGCGCTGCTCAGGTGTTATGAGAGCCCAGGTTGCTCTGATAGTGGCCTTCAGCTCTTCTGCATTGTTTGGTCTGGCATATCTCATCTTCCTCTTCACAATACCCCATAGATTTTCTATGGGGTTAAGGTCAGGCGAGTTTGCTGGCCAGTTAAGAACAGGGATACCATTGTCCTTAAACCAGGTACTGGTAGCTTTGGCACTGTGTGCAGGTGCCAAGTCCTGTTGGAAAATGAAATCTGCATCTCCATAAAGTTGGTCAGCAGCAGGAAGCACGAAGTGCTCTAAAACTTCCTGGTATTTGGCTGCGTTGACCTTGGACCTCAGAAAACACAGTGGACCAACACCAGCAGATGACATGGCACCCCAAACCATCACTGACTGTGGAAACTTTACACTGGACCTCAAGCAACGTGGATTGTGTGGCTCTCCTCTCTTCCTCCAGACTCTGGGACCCTGATTTCCAAAGGAAATTCAAAATTTACTTTCATCAGAGAACATAACTTTGGACCACTCAGCAGCAGTCCAGTCCTTTTTGTCTTTAGACGCTTCTGACACTGTCTGTTGTTCAAGAGTGGCTTGACACAAGGAATGCGACAGCTGAAACCCATGTCTTGCATACGTCTGTGCGTAGTGGTTCTTGAAGCACTGACTCCAGCTGCAGTCCACTCTTTGTGAATCTCCCCCACATTTTTGAATGGGTTTTGTTTCACAATCCTCTCCAGGGTGTGGTTATCCCTATTGCTTGTACACTTTTTTCTACCACATCTTTTCCTTCCCTTCGCCTCTCTATTAATGTGCTTGGACACAGAGCTCTGTGAACAGCCAGCCTCTTTTGCAATGACCTTTTGTGTCTTGCCCACCTTGTGCAAGGTGTCAATGGTCATCTTTTGGACAACTGTCAAGTCAGCAGTCTTCCCCATGATTGTGTAGCCTACAGAACTAGACTGAGAGACCATTTAAAGGCCTTTGCAGGTGTTTTGAGTTAATTAGCTGATTAGAGTGTGGCACCAGGTGTCTTCAATATTGAACCTTTTCACAATATTCTAATTTTCTGAGATACTGAATTTGGGATTTTCCTTAGTTGTCAGTTATAATCATCAAAATTAAAAGAAATAAACATTTGAAATATATCAGTCTGTATGTAATGAATGAATATAATATACAAGTTTCACTTTTTGAATGGAATTAGTGAAATAAATCAACTTTTTGACGATATTCTAATTATATGACCAGCACCTGTATACCCGTGTGACTTATGACTGGTTTTGAGGTCCAGGGTCACATATACATTTATGAGACATGTGCATGATTAAAAATTAACACAATTATTAACAGGTCTCTGGTCCTGTCTGAAGAATCCTCACATATGTAGATCTGCTCTGAAACGTGTGTTTTTGTAAAAATCACAACAGATTTATGACTGAGTGCTCAGCAGTGAAGTCGATGGTCAGCATTTGCAAAACTTTCCCATATCCTCAGGTGACATAATATGCCAAGACATGTTGGTCTATAAACAATGTTTTTAAGTAAATTGCCTAAAACATTATGGGAGCAAAGGCCACACATCCCACGAGTGTCACCGGCTCTCCTCAAAGGCTGTTCAGCAGATAAACTGCCACATCAACATTTGGGAACATTTAAAATTCTACATATATTTTTGTGTAGATAACCAATCGTATATTTTCAGTAAAGGGTATCTTTCATTCTGAAATTTATCACACTGATAAAGGTCAGTAAAATATAATTGCAAAACTAGATCATATCTAGTGAAGGATGTCAGATGTTGAGTCCAGACGCTCCAGTAGGATGATAAAAACATTTTTTATTCACCCTTTAAAGCAGGAATATGCTTTGAAATAAGATAAAATCAGATTTTCACAGTGTTTCTGTCTGTGTAATGAACTCCTCCCTGTCACTGTCTCAATTTTCAGCAGTGATTCACAACCTTTGCAGAAATAAGAAAATTAAATTTTAAGAAACAAAAAGAAACAATGACATTGTCAGAACACAACAGGTATGAAGACATATGTTCAGTTTAACTTTTTGTTCAAACTTTAAAGCAAGATTATCCTTTGAAAATGTGTAATACAGTATTTGATTTTGGGGAAAAAGTTGAAGATGAATTGTCACATCAACATGGTAACATTTTAAAATTCTTCATGAATTCTTCACGAATTTTACTCTTTACGAAGTGGCTAATTCATACGAATTTGTACGAGTGAGGTCGTACAAATTCATACGATTTGTCTAAACCCCAGTGAAGGGTAGGTTTAGGGCTTGGTCATTCGTACAGATTCATACGATTTTGGCAACTCATAAAATATGTACAATTTAGCAAAAAACATATGAATGCGTACAGGTGAGGTTGTACGAATTCGTACGAATTAGCCACCTTGTAAAATATGTACGAATTGCTGTGAGATCAGGTTGGAAAATCCAAAAACACGCTATGAAGCACTGTCAAGAGCATGCTAAACCAACAGGTGGCGGATATAACCCTAATCGCAAAGCCATATTGACCAATCAGAAGCCTGGAAAAAAGGTTATTGCCGGTTCTGGTACTGACATCAAAAGCTAAAATCTCCGGTTTCACTGTATACACGACAACATACTGTATATATATATAATATATATATATATATATATATATATATATATAATATTTTTTTTTTTTTTTCATTCCCTTGGTTTGCTAAATCGTGCGCATGATTTACTATTTCGTTTCCTCGATTTGCTAAATCGTGTGCATGATTTACTGTTTTGTTCCCTCGATTTGCTAAATCGTGCACAATTTTGTTCCCTCGATTTTCTAAATCGTGCACAATTTTGTTCCCTCGATTTTCTAAATCGTGCTCATGATTTACTATTTTGTTCCCTTGATTTTCTAAATCGTGCTCATGATTTACTATTTTGTTCCCTTGATTTTCTAAATCGTGCTCATGATTTACTATTTTGTTCCCTCGATTTTCTAAATCGTGCTCATGATTTACTATTTTGTTCCCTTGATTTTCTAAATCGTGTGCATGATTTACTGTTTTGTTCCCTCGATTTGCTAAATCGCGCACAATTTTGTTCCCTCGATTTTCTAAATCGTGCTCATGATTTACTATTTTGTTCCCTTGATTTTCTAAATCGTGCACAATTTCGTTCCCTTGATTTTCTAAATCGTGCACATGATTTACTATTTTTTTCCCTTCATTTTCTAAATCGTGCACAATTTCATTCCCTTGATTTTCTAAATCGTGTGCATGATTTACTGTTTTGTTCCCTCGATTTGCTAAATCGTGCACAATTTTGTTCCCTCGATTTGCTAAATCGTGCTCATGATTTACTATTTTGTTCCCTTGATTTTCTAAATCGTGCACAATTTCGTTCCCTTGATTTTCTAAATCGTGCACATGATTTACTATTTTTTCCCCTTGATTTGCTAAACCGTGCACAATTTCGTTCCCTTGATTTGCTAAATCGCGCACGATTTACTATCGTTCCCTTGGTTTGCTATATCGTGCACGATTTAGTTCCATTGATTAACTAAATTGTATGCATTGATTCACTATTTCGTTCCCTCGATTTGCTAAATCGTGCGCAATTTCGTTCCCTTGGTTTGCTAAATCGTGCGCATGATTTACTATTTTGTTTCCTCGATTTAGCAAATCGTGCCGTACGATCATAAAATACCATGAAATCATCCAATACCTATTTACTACTACTAATAAAATTCAAACTAAATCAAACAGTAAAGGAACTGTCCTTTAGCAGTGCACTTCTTGAACTCTGGAAAAAACATATTCGATTGAAAATACAGGAGTGTGGAACAGTGTACACCAGGAGAGTAAATGTTAGCATTGCTAATTTTAACATTGGCATATTGTTTTAATACATGATAAATCTTGTTGGCATGTCTTATTTGAAATGACTCAGTAACAGCAGAGTCTCTCAGTGTGAAGTGAATGGGTTGGCGTCTCTCTAACCTGGAATGAACACTTTTCAAAAAGACACATGATTTTTTTTTTTTTTTTTTTTTTCAGATTTAGTTTATTTTGGTTGTTGTGATGAGTGAGAAACAACTGGTGATGAATCTGTGTTCGTTCACAGTTTTGAAGAAGCCCAGGATGTTTAATGTTTACATCTGTGATAAACAGTGACTCAATTAAGGAATTCATTTGGAATTTATTCAGTTGTCATTACATAAATACAAATAAAAACACTATTCTTCTTTCACAAACTTTGCTGAGTTTCAGATCATTAAGTCTTTGGTAAGAGTCCTCTTGTTTTACATCAAAAATGGTTATTTGTTTAATTTTGTAAATACAGAAGCTACAAATATAAGGTAATATTTCAAACAGTTTCCAATGTATTTGACTTTAGACTTTAGTATTGTGGTACATGAAGCTGTTGTAAACCCATGTTGCTCATGAATCAAACACACTTGTTCATGCACATGAGCAGCTCCAGGCGTATGGCGATGCGTGTGTGCCATCCCAGAGGAAGGATCCGGAGGTACCGCGTCACGATGGGTGGACGCAGCAGGTTCTGGACCGTGGAGGATCGGTCCGTGTTTCCATAGAACACCTGATGGATGAACACAAGCTCATTAAATGTTCAAGGTATTCCAGCATAAGAGCTACTGACCAATCTTCTTTTCTGCACCTTATCAGATGGTTTATAATCAAACTTCACATAAATTATGCAATAATGTGGAAAATGTTGTTTGGGCAAGGGTACCAAGGTACTGTCTGCATGTTAGGATATGATATATATTCTTCGTCAATGGAAGAACAAGTGCTAGTATTAAAACTTAGTTACTGAGGGTCTTTTCTTATAGTATAAGGTCAGTATAATTTTCCTCAGAACACCCTGGTTTATTCAGGCTTTTACCCTGTTATTGCCGGTCTGGTCTTTGTAATAGATCCAGTTGAGGCTGTTGTGGGTTCGGTACTGCAGGCTGTACTTGGTGGTCCATTCGTCAGCATCACAGCGACCTTGAGTCATGATACCCGAGACCACCTTCGTCTCCTGGAGGTCGATCTGAAGCCACTGACTCGTGTCCTGGAGCTTGGACAGCCAGGCACAGCTGAGATGGAGTGAGGAGACAGTCAGTCCACTTATGAGTCCAGAGTTCACCATCAATGACCTCTCAAAGGTCAATCAGATGTATCTCGTATTTAAATATGTTTATGGGTTCAAAAGCGTAGCGCTGAAACTGTATCATTACATTTTCCAAGGATCAGCATTCTCCCCTAAAAGTGATCAGGCAGATCAAACCGTAAGTCTTAAAGAATTGAAACTTTGAGAGCTGGTAGTATTCACACCATCTACAACCTCACCAAGGCTCACCCCGATCGGCCTGAAGGGGGCACTACAGCGGTACGAAATGTCTCATAACTCCTAAACCATTAGACGTAGGCTTCAAATGTCTTAAATCATTGGAATCCTTGGAACTAAATAAGTTCAGCGAGATTCACTTGAGTCTGATTCTCAATAATTATCAAAAAAAGTTGCAATTTCGATTCACGGTCCCCAAGGGCTGCAAAAACTTTCGAAGTGGGTGGAGCCACTTTTACTAAAACTGCTATAACTCGTGAAGGGAATAAGATATTTTCACCAAACTTGGCACATCTATGTAAGAGCTCATTCTGTGGTTGTGTAAAAAAGGACGCCGTGACTGGCCACTTGGTGGCGCTATAACAGGAAAAAACATGAAAATGGCTTAAACTACTTCACCGTTAGTCTGATTGACTTGAAAATTGGCATGCAGTGTCTTCGTCTGATGCGCCACGACTGTCTATGAGGACATTGACGTATCGGCCACTGAATTTTCAGCTGGACCAGGTTAACGGTGGCCAATCGAAACAAAACTCACTGGGCCTGTTTGACTCACGGGGGGAGCCTTTGCGTTTTTCACGTGTGTAAAGGAATTTTTCGCACAAGCCCACGACATTCATACCACATGGTTTAACTCCTCATTCTGAGCAACTTTGCCTCTAGGACCTCCACTGTCCACCGAATTGTTCATTAAATATTGGAGATTATTTCAAAAACCAACTTTGGCGAACCAGTCCTAGGTTTTTGGCTCAACCTTAATAACTGTTAAAAGCTTTTAATTTTCCATATATTTCCTATGGTAAATTGCCTGTATTGGCTGTAAATGGTATTTTCCATTTACAGTCGAGATGGTTACAGGCTTGCTAATTAAAACATAATATCTTTTTACGCATGTGCTTAAAGGCCTTAAAGCGCTTAAACCTCGATAATTGCTGCTAGCAGCTATATTTTTAAAGTGGCAATTTAGTAAATTTAATATATATTAACTTTAAATGTAATATCAAATAACAAGTTAAATTATAATCAAGTACTTTACATGTGCTTTAGTCGACACATCAAAATAAGACAAGTTATTAAAACATCATTTAAATTGTACTTTAAAGCAAAACTTTTCATTTGACATTATTACAAAGTACACTTTTAAACTTTCTTAACACTATAAGTGACATTTTATTTCATTATTATACTATCTGCAAGTACAATTTCTTAAAAAAGTATACTTTTAAGACTTGAAGTACACTACAAGTGCACAAATACTAGAATTAAGCGCACTTCTTTATCACAAGGGCAGGTTTTTCTGAGACACTTACCCAAACCCCTGACTGTTGAGTCTGGCTTTATTCGGGGTCCAGGAGGAAAACCAGCCTATGTACTGGTCCTGGTTTGAACAGGTGAGCTGCTCCGCCAACACCGACCCGGCCTCGAATCCCAGCGGTTTGTGGTAGGGACACTCTGATTGGACAAGAGGAGCATTGAAACCATCAGGTTATCCTCAAAATGTGTCCAAAATCTCAACGAACGTCATGCTAAACGTGAATTATATTATACAAGCAACATCCACGTTTTCCTGGAACCCACACTCAAACTATCACAGAAAAAGAACAGGAAGTAAAAGCAACTGGAAGTAAAGGGTCTGGAAAAAACCAGGATGATGCAACCAGAAAAAACGTTTCCGTGTTTTGACCTCCAGCACTTTATTATGAGGTATTTTTAACCAGAAAACAAACAAAATGAACACAAATGCATGATTTGTATGTCATATTATCCTAATTTTATAAGTCTTCTACAGCCTGAATGAAGATCAGGAATCTTCTTCGTTGGCACGTGTGGATCTCCAGCAGAGTGTGAAGGTGTGGGACAGATGAGCCCTATTTCAGGCCCGGTAATCTGGGCATCACATTCATTAGTCATGAGATTATCCGCTGGCACTCTCTACCCTCTCTCAAAGTCACTGCTTTCCCATTCTGATGGCGTCTCACTCGGCCTCGTCTCTCACCGTCTCCTGCAGACCGCCCTGGTAGTTCTCTTGTTCCTTGTCATTTAATATTTTGATGGTAATGTCATACTGAGGTCAGAGGGCGGTTCATTTGTCATCTGTTTTAGCTGATGCATCATTACTCATGTAATCGCTCTAAAGCTCTTGGCTTCACGCCCTGAATCAGTGAGTGTGCACTTCTGAAGGGACAGAGAGATGCTCTCGTTAATGCTGCCTGACCTTGCACGTTTTTGCCATTAAACACCCAAACTAAAGCCAGAAAACATGACACAGACACTGACCCGGCATGCAGTCCTGGTACGGGCTGATGGGTGTGGACGGTGTGGTGCTGATGGAGGTCCAGACTGGAGTTCCGGTGGGTCGAATGTCCTGACAGTCACAGTTGCAGCCCGGCGGTGTTTGATTCTCCGTCACTTCCTTCACACTCTCCTCCTCCTCCTCTTCATAAGGCCATGGCATCTCTAACTCCTGACACACACATACATACATACAATATTCACACTAGGGCTGGGCGATGTATCGAATGCTTTTGTCACGCGCATTTCTTCAGTAAAGCCGATTCCCTGATTACCGCTAAATTGCCATCACCTGCTTTCAAATGGAGCGGCATTTAATAGACAGAGCCGTAGATCACTGATAAGCCACGCAATATCGCGTTCAATATCGACGGCGATACATATCGATATTGAACGCGATATTGCGTGGCTTATCAGTGATCTACGGCTCTGTCTATTAAATGCCGCTCCATTTGAAAGCGGGTGATGGCGATTTAGCGGTAATCAGGGAACCCGCTTTACTGAAGAAATGCGCGTGACAAAAGCATTCGATACATCGCCCAGCCCTAATTCACACACACTATCACATGTAAACAGATACACACACACACACACACACACACACACATTTTTACTCACCCCTTGTGTGTAAACATCAATGAAACCTGTGAGAGATCAGAGAGAGATACATTATTGAAGAAATCTATCCATCTGTCATTCTATGTATCTCAATATTTATGTTTGTTAGCCTATCTATCTATCTATCTATCTATCTATCTATCTATCTATTTGTCTATCCATGTCTATCTATCTGTCAGTTTTTTGTTTGAAGGAATCAAAATCATTAAGGTAAAGCGCTCAAATTTCACTTCCCATAAATTAATCATTCTGCACACTTTTATTTCATTCATTTAACCTTTTTATCTTCATCCACAGGTAAAATCATTGGTGATTGTGGCCTAATTGTTAAAATCACTTGACTATATACATGTAGTTACTGAAAACTTTAGACGAAGAACTGCTATAGTCCAAATACATAAGTCAAGTTCCTGGAAACAGACTCAGAGGGACACAAACACACAGATTGTGAATCTACACAACTTTATTGCCTAACATTCTGGCAAGGTTCTCTCAATGTTATGAACAAACGTTCCAGTAACGTTAAAAGAATGTTCCTTACGAGTTATCTGATCTTTAATAATGGTCTCAAAACATTAGCACAAAATCATTTTTTATCATTATTTAACAGTATCGTTGATGGAACGCTTTTTATTTCCAAAAGTTTGCAGTTTGATGGTCGTCTAACATTTTTAAAAATATTACTGCTTGTTTCAGAATGTTCAGAGAACATTCTAAAGTAACATTCCCACAATGTTTGAAGAATGTTAAAATAGAATGTTCCCTTAACGTTCGCACAACCAAGAAAAAAACTTTTTTAAACATTCAGAAATAACCTTTTCATAACTTAATGGGAACATTAGCACAATGTTAGAACACATTTTTGTTGGGTCTGTTAACACACACACACACAGAGTCACACAAACATTTTGTACCTTGAGTGAACAGCAGCAGAAACACAGTGAGGATCCTCGTGTCCATCTTGACCAGCAGATCTGTACAGTGCACTACATGAGCAGCAGTGTTCAGATCTGGATTACTGTAATCCACTGGACTCCATACATCCAATAATAGTCCTGATCTGCCTGTGCGTGACGACTTTTCTCGGTCCCAGAGGAAATTTTATTGCTCAGAGGAGACTTCATTGAGTTCAGTTGTTTCATTGTGAAATCAAACTGTCTCTTAAACTGTGTGTGTGTGTGTTTGTCTTTACATGATTAGAACAATAAAGAGTCCAAAAAGAAACATCACAAGTTTATTTATCAAATGCACAGATCATGAATCTAACATGAAGCAACATGAATATAGGGGAAAAAAGAGAAATTATGAATATATATAATTAAGCCTTTTATATAGTTTAATCCCCAAACCTTAACACATTCTAAATTGTAACTTTAAAAAATTAATTAATAATTAATTTAAAAATAAATTAATTTAGATCTTATTTAAAAAAAGAATAATAATAAGTAATTTATTTAATCACGGAATCAACCTTTATTTATTTATTTATTTATATTTACTATCGCAATGGCATTGTTATCAGACCTTTGATTGAATGTCTTGATTGGGGAAAGAAGCTTTAATTAAGACTTAAATGTTTCACCTGTGCTGAAACGAGCAGAGACGCAATAAATTGTTCCGGTGATCGGACTGTTCATTTAACAGCTTTACTTCCGGTTCTGTGAATGCGGCTTGAACAGCATCAATCATGAAAACATCACCTGACAGACAACTGAAATCCTTGAAAAAGTCCGTTAAAACAGGCTGGACACGCAAGCAGAGCATCAAGAAATACTCTGCCTACATCTACAAGATTGAGAAGGTGTGTAGAAGCAAAAAAACAAAAACAAAAAAAAACTTTTGAATATCCTAAAGTTGTAAACCGTTTCGATCGCAAATATTTACAGTGCTTATGCAACTAGAGTTCCACATGTCAAGCACTCGATTTAAAAACAACTAGCATAAATAGACTTGACATGAACAGACCTTTTAATTGTCATAATGAGCTGATATTAAAGGAATGGTTCACTCAAAAAATAAAATTCTATCGTTACTTAGCCTCACGTGTTCACGAGAGCACAATGACACATGCTTGTTGTTGATACCAGAGCGTGAACGCGCAACAAGCTTGAACGCGCATCGGAGGTTAATAACTAGTACACTATTATTATTATTATTATTATTATTATTATTATTATTATTATTATTATTATTATTATTATTATTATTATATAATTTTTTTTTTTTTTTTTTTTTTTTTTTTTTTTTTAATAAACGCAAACAAAGCAGTCGCGTCGCTTAATAAATTGTGGTTAAACCGCTGGAGTCGCATGGATTACTTTAATGATGTTTTCACTCCCTTTCTGGGGCTTGAATAGTGATAGTTGCATAGACTGTCAATGAAGGGACATAACATTTCTCAGATTTCATTTAATAAAAAACTATTTGTGTTCCGAAGATGAACAAAAGTCTTATGGGTTTGGAACGACATGAGTAATTTGTCATTTAATTACTCAACCTCGTCGTTCCAAAACCCCGCAAGACTTTCATTCGTCTTTGAACAAGCCTTTTAGTAGTTTAACAAATTTGTTTTAAATAGTAAATGATTTTATGATAGAATGAACCAACTATTGATGTTGCTTTAATAAAAAAAAAAAAAAAAAAAAAAAAATATATATATATATATATATATATATATATATATATATTTTTTTTTTTTTTCTTGCATGTCTTGTGTGGGGTTCCATAGGTCAAGGAACATCCTAAAGGTTTTTATCTCCCTTTTTTTTTTTTTTTTTTTTTTTTTTTTTAAATATAAAGGAGCTGTCTATTGACGTGAGTGACGCCGCCTTTTTGATGCGGCACCTGGCCGATGTGCACGCGCAGGTGGGCACCGAGGCCGCGCGCCTCTCCAAGTTCAACCGGCGGCGCGTCATCACGCAGCGAGAGCTCCACAACGCCGCCGTGCGCGCGCTCCGGGACAAGTGCGCCTGACGGCTGGAGTTAAATGATGCACTTTTAGACTTGTAAATAATGAATAAAGAGGTTTCGTTTTTAAAACCCTTGTCTTTGTTTTTACTGTGACATCTGATTTATTGCAGTATTTCAAATATGCTCTTTCTTTGAGGTAATGCGGTTATTCAAACTTCTTGGAGCTACTGTGCGGTCCCAAAAGAGTTTTTTTTTTTTTTTTTTTTTTTTTTTTTAGTACTATAACACAAAATATGGTTATACATCACAAAAACGATATTTATTAGATTTGTGATTGGGTTTTTGTGTAAATGGGTGATCACAATCTGAGAAGGGTCAATAGCGACAATTGTCACTTGGTGGCGTTGTAACGACAGTAATGTAGGTGTTTTTTTTTTTTTTTTTTTTTTTTTTTTTTTAAATGATTAACTGGGAATATAAAAGAGCTTCATGTCACAATACAATTATGATTTGAACATTTGAAACGCATGTGACAACTTGCCCCAACCTGACAAATCAGAAAGGGCTAATTTGTCAAGTGTGCTTTATTTCATATATATATATATATATATTTATTTTTTTTTTTTTTTTTGAAAAATACTCTTGCCCTGATAACGTATAGGATATAAAAGGCTTCATGTTTAACAGCAATGTAATAACCGAATATTATAATATCCTGTATATAAACGGCACAATATTCACATTAGGCCTATACAAGAATGCATAAAATGAATAGAGTAGCCTATATTTTGTTTTGGCATTATCAGTCACAACTGAGAGCCTATAATGTGTCATCTTCATGAATAAAAAGACATAATTATGTGAATGACAAGATACAAATGCTTTTAAATCTGACACTAAATGTGATCCTGACGTTTATTCCCTCTTTAAAAACCTGCCCACCTTTAAATCGTTTGACAATCACCCTTCCAACAACACGGTCTGGAGGTGTGACTCTAGCGTTGACTGACGCGCGTATCAGCCAATCAAATGCCTGCGCTTCTGATTAGGCGGGGATAACGGTGTTTTTTTGCACCAATGAGAACTCCCTTGAGTGAAGCCTGTCCAATGAGTAACCAGCAGTCAGCTGACGCCTTTAGCATCTATTGTACACAAGACTCGAGCGGAGACAGACGCGAATCACTGTGAATCCAGAACTCATGTGAATTCATCCCTCATTTACTAACGGACCTCTTCATAAAGGTATGTCGTGTGTTATTTGATCATTTCCTGTCTGAGGAAGGTTATAAACGCCTCGCGTGACTCACAAGTGTCAATACCAGATCACATGCTTATTAGTTTAGGCAAATGCATTAATTAGCTTTGCAATCAAATCTCTAGAACGCAAAATCTGCTCGTAAGTTTTGTGTATTTGGTCTTTGAATTAATTTATATCTCTATGCAAATGAGCTAAACCAGTAAAACTGCCGTTCAAGTTCAACACAGAAATTGAGTTTGGTTATAATCTATCATATATAATTATAATGTAAGCTATTATATGAATAGGAAAATGTAAATATGTGCCTTTTATACGTTTTTGCAGAATATATATATCAGATGCGGTTATTGTTGTCATGATTTGATGCTATATTAAAGGGATAGTTCACCAAAAAATTTAAATTCTGTCATTAATTACTCACCTTTCGTGTCATTTCAAACACGTAACACGTTCGTTTATCTTTTGAACACTAATGAAGATGTTTTTAATGAAATCTGAGAGCTTTCTGTCCCTCCATTGACAGCCTACTCAACTACCACTTTCCAACGCGCGTTCACGCAACTGTTCTCGCGTCAACACAACACGCATGCGTCGTAGTGCTCTCGTGAACACGCGTTGGCGAATAGTTTGTAAATAAAGTGGTAAATTATGTGTTTTTGCGCAAGCGACGTGAGTGCGTTGTTTGCGCAAAAACACATAATTTATCACTTTATTTACAAAATATTAATCGCCAACACGTTCACGAGAGCACCATAAACCTGAGGTTTAACCACCACTGTCACATGATTTACTTTAATGATGTTTTTACTATCTTTCTGGGACTTGAATGTGGTAGTTGCGCAGCTGTCAATGGAGGGTAATTTTTGTGTTTTGAAGAATGAATAAATGTCTTACGGTTTTGTAACAACATTAATGACAGAGTTAACCCTTAAATTAGCATGATTCTGTGCCAATCCATGAGTGGCTTATTATTTACATGAGTTACTAGGCTCTTATTTACCATCGGACAGAATACATTTGGTCTCGGCACGTCTCACTTCCTGTCTCTTTTCCCATCAGATGCAGTTCATGCTGTTGTTCAGCAGACAGGGGAAGCTCCGTCTGCAGAAATGGTACGTTCCTCTATCCGACAAGGAGAAGAAGAAAATCACGCGAGAGCTGGTGCAAACGGTTCTGGCCCGCAAGCCGAAGATGTGCAGCTTCCTGGAGTGGAGGGACCTTAAAATTGTGTATAAAAGGTCAGTGGAGCAGCTGGAGCTCAGCGCTTGCTGTGAAGTTGTGCATTGTTTTCTACTATAGCTAATGAAAAAACACAACGTTAACCCGTTTAATCATGATTCAGTGCACTCAAATTGACTTTCCATTACCGTTGTGACAAATGAAGTTAAACTGGTTTCTGTACATCCACCATCAATTCGATACGACTGAAATGACATAGCAAAATAAAATTGCAAAATAATTAACTCGACACCAATCGTTGGATCAAACACGCAGCATAACGAGGTCATGTGACAATTCAGCATGTTACCGTTTGAAACATTTATCTTAGAAATCGAAGAAAGGAATAGCAGTTTTATGTACATATTAAAATTTTATTAATATTTTAATGAAATTTTTCACTAAAGTTTTAGTAATTTTGTTTTTGTATTTTTATTTGTTTTTGTTAAATATGTCTGTATTGTTTGCATTATTTTTTTTATATCAGTTTTATTTTTATTTTAGTGCTGTCAAATCGATTAATCGCATCTAACAAAAGTTTGTTTACTATAGCGCTAGGGTTTGGTTTAGGGTTAGTTGCATGTAATTATACCTAATTTATAGTTATTACTAGGGATGTCCAGATCCGATCACGTGATCGGAAATCGGGCCCGATCACGTGGTTTCAGACTCGATCGGAATCGGACGTTACCTCCCGATCAGGACTCGGATATATATGTATTAGGGGTGCAACGGTTCTCGGTAAAAAAATCGAACCGTACGGTTCTCCACTTCCGGTTCGGTAAGCACTTGCACCGCGGTCCATCTCGAATGTCGACGCATCTATTGGTTAATATATGGTTTGCTTAAAATAGCAACGTGGAAAACAGACAGACAGAGTTCAGATAATGTATGTTTCAGTCGATGGATGCGCAAAACTTTACAACAACGATAATCAGAAAGCGTGGACAAAACAGTCACTCTTTGTAAACTGTTAACTGCGAGTGCCGTCTGCTTTAATGTCCAGTCATTTACGCCGTCATCGCCGTTGATAGCACGAGCGCAGGTGAGACCTGAAGAGCACACGTTGCTGTCTGTGTTTAAACTAACTCATTTAAGCCTTGCTGATTTACACCTTCAAGAACAAGACGCGAAAGAGAACTCGCGCACTGTGAGAAGATTTGTGTGCACTCATCCGAAGCGCGCACACGCTTATTTCAGTCAGCGCGCAAATACTGAGTTCTCGTTCAAGTCTTGCGCTTCAGCGGACAAATTCATACAAAAATTATGTCAACATGCCCGTCTTAGCGAGTATCCTAGCAAACATAGTCGGTTATGTCTTAAGTGAACGTATATTAGTCGAGAAAGACAGCGCATGTGTAACAGTATATGTACTGGATCGTGCATGTCTTATAGGGAAAAAAACTATTCCTGCTGCCTGTTTTTAATGTTAAATCAAACAACAAATAACAAAGAAATCACTCACTGCTCTTGACTGAATAGTTTTTGTAACTTCAATAATGATTAATCTTTATTTATTTTATACAGTAAAGATAATATGCAGTGTTATTTTATATTTGATTACTTTATCCATTTTCTGTACGTGAAAACTACTGTTAGATACCTGAAAAACCTGAAAAGCACTGTTCCTGGATCCTGGATCTTTTCGCTCTTCTTTATTCTTTTTTATGTATTATAGAAGTATCGGATCGGGACTCGGTATCGGTAGATACTCAAAATCAAATGACTCGGACTCGGACTCGAGGGCAAAAAAACGTGATCGGGACATCCCTAGTTATTACTATAGTAAATACATGTAACGTGTGTAACAAGGACATTAAAATAAAGTGTTACCCAAACTTTTATGTTAGATGTGAATAATCGCGATTAATCGATTTGACAGCACTTATTTATTTTAGTACTTTAACTTAAACTAAATGAAAATGAGTTGTTTCTTTGGCAACTAGCTATTAAAAAATGTTTACTTTTTTTGTATTTTATTTTATTTCACTTAATGTTTATGGTAACGCTACAATAAGACTCCGTTTGTTTACATTAGGTATTGCCATTAGTTAAGATGAACTAACAATGAAAAGTACTTCTAAATAATTTAATCTTAATTATTGTTAAATTCATAATTTTCTGTTACATTATTAAAATCAAAAGTTTTATCAGTTAATATTATTTAAAGAACCTGAGCAAACATGAACTAACAATGAAGAGTTGTATTTTTATTAACAAAGATTAATTGATACTAGACATGTGCCGATATTCGGTAATGCGATATAATGCGATAATAATGAATATGCACGATATTGTTATCGTGGGCACTTCAAAATACAGTAAATAATAATTTATTACCAATTATTAAAATTTTTATAATGCATTTAAGAATACTTTCCCTATCAACTGTATAAAATGCACAACACCGCTGTATTCTGCGTCAAAGAGACGCACGCACGCTCCGATATAAACAAGCCCAACGTGCATGAGAAGCACGAGTGAAAGAGACGCGCTGAATGAAAGTGCACGTTCACTCTCTGACTGCAGATGAAGCAGCAGAAATGCAGCGGTTACCCCGGAAACCCCACAAACAAAGCAACTGCGCTAGTGAAGTTTTTAAAATGCTTCAAACGGCCATTCATTTTTTAAATCTCAATGTTGTTCATCACAGCACCAAATACTTAAAGACTTAATAGGCTATTTATTTTCAAACCTAAACATTTTTATATTTTGAATCTAGACTACAACATGCCCTAATGATTAGAAATGTTCTGATTATTTGTTAATGTTCAGTAAAACTTTGATACATACGGCTTCATTAGTTAACATGTTAATTCATTATTATCAAACTGACAATGAAAAATACTTATAAAGCATTAATTATTCTTAGTTAATGTTAATTTCTTAGTTACTGTTTAAATAACTTATTTAATGGACCTGAGATCAAACTAACAATGATCAGTTGTATTGTATATATGTAACATTCAGAGTTCTTTTTATTACAATTTTTGTTTTGCAACTTATTTCAATATCGTGATAATACCGTATACTGTGATAAAAGCTTCAGCAATTAATCGCAACATGAAAATTTATTACCGTCACACGCCTAATCGATACTGTAACAAAAGTATTGCTCATTGTTAGTTAATTTGTTAATTAATGGGACCTTATTGTAAAGTGTTACCATGTTTTTATGGTTTTAGTTTCAGTTTTAGTTCAAGACAATCACCCTGACTAGTGCATATTGTGATTAAAAGACACATTTCTGGGTTTGGAATGATGTTTTTTTTTTGTGTGTGTAACTACTTAGAAAGAGGTTAATGAAAAAACGTCTTGGCTACTAATTTAACCATGCTGTGAGAAAAAACTCCTTCCTGAATGTGTTTAAATATTAGCTCAAGTTTGGCTTCACTTCAAACGGAGCTTCTTCACTTGATTGATTTGGTCATGATGACATTTTCAGTATGAAAGTCAACATTGGCAACCCATTTTACTTCTGTAATTTGATAAATTTCAGAGTAAATTTCAGGATTTTAGTTTCTTTTTTAATGAGAACATGCACCGATGAAACGTTCACTGTAAGACAAGGAACGTGTTTTAAGAAATCAAGTAGAGAGAATTTTAATTTAAAGTTATTAAGATATTCACATACACAGAGCTTGTTTACAGACACAAAATAATGATGAGGATGTTAATTAGTTTAGGAATCGGATGTTTTCCATCTCAGGACAGGAGATGTAGTTTGCGTGTCCTGTACATGTTTCCCTCATGTTAGTGTGTGATCAGGATGAAAGCGATCGTTTGGTGAGATGAGGGTGTTTCCATGGCAGCGGAAATGGGAGGTACATTGACCGGAGAACTGACACACACACACACACACACACACACACACACACACACACACACACACACACACAGTGAAATGGACTCCCAAACACCCCACCTGTACCAGCACTGCAGTGTTTGCTATTGATATATAATATTTCATTTCATTTTAATACTTGGTGTTTCATCACATTATTGTGTGTGTGTGTTTGCGCTGGATTGTGTGTTTCAGCTTCTGAAAGCGAGCTGAATACAAATATGAACTTTGGCACAGTTGATTTATGGGCGTTTGATGGTGTTATTGTGTTTTGTGCTGCGTCTGAGATGAGATGAGTGCTATTTGTATTCGCCAGCATGAGTGAATTTAAAATATGCAGCCACACGTTTGCTTTATTCCTCTGTGTTCATTTGTTCTGTTCTTGATTTCATGAGTCGTGACTCTCCAGAACTACTGAGAGAAATACACAATCACACATGATCTGTATGAGGACTTACACTGGACACTTTGTGTGTATTGTTTTTGCATAAATCTAATTATAATTAATGCAGATCAACAGGCTGTTTCTTAGAAGAAAACATGGTATTTTTATTTTTAGAGTTGAAAAAGAAAAGCATTTGCTTTCTGAATGATTTTAACAGTAAAGGCCATCCCAGTGATAGTCAGGATTATTGGCACCCTTGGTAAATATGACCAAAGATGACTGTAAAAATAAATCTGCGTTGTTTGTCCTTTTGATCTTGTAATTCATAAAATTAGCAAAAATCTAACCTTTCATTGAAGGAAATGAATTGAAAGTGGGGGGAAAATCACATTATGAAATAAACGTTTTCTCCAAAACACGTTGGCCACAATTATTGGCACCCTTTTATTCAGTACTTTTTGCAACCTCCTTTTGGGGTACTTTTTATCCATGTGTGCACCAAATCCATCTGGTGGGTTTGCTGCCAAAAAGCTCTTTTTTTAGTTTCATCTGACCACAGAAGCCGGTCCCGTTTGAAGTTCCAGTCTTGTCTGACAACTGAATATGCTGGAGATTGTTTCTGGATAAGAGCAGAGGATTTTTCTTAAATCTCTTTGAACAACTTGTGGGGATGTAGGTGCTGTTTGATCATGTTTTTAGGCTTTCTGAGACTCAAGACTCAACTAATCTCTGCAATTCTCCAGCTGTGATCCTTGGAGAATCTTTGTCCACTCAAACTTTCCTCCTCACAGCACATTAGGACGATTTAGACACTCGTCCTCTTCCAGGCAGATTTGTAACATCTTTAGTTGATTGGAACTTCTTAATTATTGCCCTGATGGTGGAAATGGGGATTTTCAATGCTTTAGCTATTTTCTTACAGCCACTTTCTATTTTGTGAAGCTCGACAATCATTTGCTGCACATCAGAACTATATTCTTTGGTTTTTCTCATTGTGATGAATGATTAAGGGAATTTGGCCTTTGTGTTTCCTCATGTTTATACTCCATGTGGAACAGGAAGTCATGGCTGGACAATTTCATGTTCATGATCATCCTGGTGTGCTAAAAAATTATATGAATGGGAATATACTTCAGAGATATTTCTACTCATAAAAAAATTCTAGGGGTGCTAATAATTGTGGCCAACGTGTATTTGGAGAAGAAACAATATATACACAATTACATTCACTACTGCATTATTTATATCTATTATTTACTTTTTCTTATCCTCTCATTTGCATATTTAAATTTTATCCTATTCTATTTACTGCATTTGCATATTTTTAATATAATTTAATTTCATTGCTTGTTCACCCGATTTGCATATTTGTTATTTTATTACTTGTTCTCTGTTTGCATATTTTATTTTTATTACTTTCACTCCTTTTGTCTATTTAATCCTATTCAAATCCATTTGCATATTTAATATTTTTATTTTTTTCACTTAAAATTAAAAAAAAAAATGTTACTTCAATTGATTTTGCATGTTTTTATTGTATTTTATTTTATTGCTTTTACTACTTCTGCATAGTTTTTATTTTATTGTTCATTCTACTTGCAAATATATATATTTTTTTTACTTATTTTATCTTATTTGCATATATTTTATTTTATGACTTAGGCACTCCATTTGTATGTTTTTTATTTTATTTTAATTTCATCTTATTCTATTCACTCCATTTGCCTATTTAGATTTGATTTCTTATTCACTTAATTTGCATAATTCTATTTTTATTTAATTTTGATTATTTTTCACTCCATTTGCATATTATTTATTTTATTTTTTACTTAATGTAAAAGTTGTTTTTGTTACTTGTTCACTTGATTTGCATATTTTTATCGTATTTTATTTGATTACACTCTTTTGCATATGTTTTTTTATTTATTATGCATGTTTTTCCATGTATATTCCCCATTATTATTATTATTATTTCCTCAGTGTCTGTGTTATTGGTCCAGATGCAGGTATTGTCGTGGCAGTGAATCGCACTGAATGATGTGCTGATGGAGCGCTCCAGACAGATGAGCAGACAGTGGGCTGTGATAATGAACGTGACCTTGTGTCTACAGCAGTTCCTCTGCTTCTGCTCTGTGTGATCAGGCTTTGGTTCAATTCCAGCTTCATTCCCTGAGCTGAAACCTCACAGCTCGCCTCATCTGACCTCTGACCCCAGCCGCCCGCTCTCAACAGCCTTACTATCTGTCTCTGTAAGCTCCCGTCCAAACAGAGCATTAGCATTGCTAAGCAGGCAGTGTGTGTGTCTGTGTGTGTGTCTGTGTGTGTGTCTGTGTGTGTGTCTGTGTGTGTGTCTGTGTGTGTGTCTGTGTGTGTGTCTGTGTGTGTGTCTGTGTGTGTGTCTGTCTGTGTGTGTGTCTGTGTGTGTGTCTGTGTGTGTGTCTGTGTGTGTGTCTGTGTGTGTGTCTGTGTGTGTGTGTGTGAATGAAACGCCAGTACAGGGTTATTCTGCATGTTGTTCTCTATACCAAAATGACAAATGCACTCTCAAAATGGACACGTTCCTTCCTGATTGGCTCGTTTATGTGCACAAGTTTATTTATTAGTTAGTGTGTACACTAAGTAGTGTTCACAGGTTACCAGTGATGACCTGAGGAATAACTGATGTTCGCTGGTTTTGACAAACGTTCATGAGATTTGAGGCTTCAAAAATCGTTTGAAATAGTTTGAGGCACTTCATAGCAAGTAACTTCATTTGCATATTTTAATTCTATATTATTACTTGTTCACGCCATTTAAATATTTTATTACATTCACCCTATTTGCATATTTTTTTTTATTTTATTACTCTACTCCATTTGAATATTTCATGTAATTTACTCAATTTGCATATTTTTAAAAAAAACTTTTAGTCACTGCATTTGTTTTTTTATTTTATTTCTTAATTTTATTACTCCCCCCAAATGGTTTGTTTATTCCATTTACTCCATTTGAATATTTCTTTATAGTATTTTATTACTTGTTCACTCCATTTGAATATTATATTATTTATTATTACCTCCACTCCATGTGCATATTTTTATTGTTTTTTATTTTATTACTTATTCACTTCATTTTATTATTTTTATTTTATTCACTCATTTGCTATTTTATTTTATTATATTACTTTATTTTAATTTTATTTTTTGATTCTTATTCACTCCATTTGTTTTTATTTTATTATTATTTTTTACTTATTTACTCCATTTTATTATTTAGATTTTTTTAACTCTATTTGCTTTTTTGTTTTATTATTTTATTTTATTATATTACTCATTAAATCTATTTGATTTATTTTTGCTTTTTTAAATTTCTTTTTATGATTCACTGCTCCATTTGCTATTTTATTTTATTACTTATTCACTCCATTTGCTTTTATTTTATATTCATTTTATTTATTTTATTTTGTTTTGCACTATTGTATTCAGCTAGGCTGCAAACCCGATAGCTACTAACAAGTATAGTCATTGTTAGATATGCATATTCACAGATATACACATTCATAACAGCATTCTGGACAAAAGTTGTTGAAGACTTGATTTCATTCTCATTCTCTCTGCGTCTCACACACAAACACAGTGAAGAGTGTCTGTCCAGAAGACGAAATGAATTACCATCCTGTCTGCAGATCACTGCAGTACATTATCACAGGGAAAAACGCTCGCTCAGCAGCTCTCACCAGCCATAGATCCTCTCCAGTGTGAGAATGACGATAAATGAAGTGTCAGCTGAAAAAAGAATGCGTTATTATTATTGAACCACACACACAGTTTACTAACATGCAGTTTGATGGAGCGAATAAAAGAAGTAGACTATAATGCCAAATCCTCTTGATATTTGATGGAAATTCAACTGGTAACTAAAACAATGTTGTGTTTGTTACAGATATGCCAGTCTGTATTTCTGCTGTGCCATTGAGGACCAGGACAATGAGCTAATCACACTGGAGATCATCCACCGCTACGTCGAGCTGCTCGACAAATACTTCGGCAGTGTAAGTCATGCGGCAGAAAAAAAACTGACGTGACTTGATGCTACTGAAAAAACAAACCCGATTACAGCGATTATCCCTCCCAAACTCAGGTCTGTGAGCTGGATATCATCTTTAACTTCGAGAAGGCGTATTTCATCCTGGACGAGTTCCTGCTGGGAGGCGAGGCTCAGGAGACGTCGAAGAAGAACGTCCTGAAAGCCATCGAGCAGGCGGATCTCCTGCAGGAGGTGAGGCGCAAGTACTTCCTGTCACTTATAAAGTGTTTCGGACGCTTTGCTGAGCAGGTTAGTTAAAAATAATTGGTCTGTTGAGATGTTGACATCTAGCTCTAAGCTGCCATAGAATAATACACATCTGGTTTAATGGGTCTCTTTCCACCTGGAGTACTGAGGTTTATTAACGCCACTGCAAAGCGATGGGGTTGGTTGCGTATTTCAGTGTTTTTGGCCTTCGCCTCTCTCTCACTTTCTCTTTGAATTGAAAGGTAGAAATCCCTCAGGAGCTACAGGTTCACGACTGCTCTCATGTGTGTGTTACCCAGCCTCCCCGGCGCTTGCAGAACAAAACGCTCCTTTGTTTGTTACAGTGTAGAGGAACTGAGCTTTCACACACAATCTCTTCATCTTCATGGAGTCTCACAGATGCACAGAACTGCAGGATGTCCTGATGCTGGGCTTTCAGATTAAAGCTGAAGTGTATCTTTCTTTGATTTTAAAATGCTTTCTCATATCCATTTTTTTTATGTGCACTGTAAGTATAATCTGAAGAACCCTAGCAACTGCATAGCAACACCATAGGAACCCAGAGCATGCTTTGGAACTGCATAACAACACCCTGGCAACCATCCAGAACATCTTGGCAGTGTCACAGTAACCATTCAGAGCACTCTAACATTCACCTCAGAACCGCATGGCAACACCCTGGCAACCATCCAGAATACTGTAGCAACCGCATTGCAACCATAGACTGTAAAAAAAGATGGACGGCGCGACGCCGCTTCCTTCCATTGTATTGAACTGAAGCCAAAACGGACGCCGATGGGCGCTGACACGTTACGCAAAAACGTCAGTTTGGAACCTGGGCATGCGCAGAAGGAATCATCAGTGGAGCTGGAGGCGGAGTCGCGGTATCAAACTTCCGCCCAGACGGCTGCATCATCATTGATGTATTTTAAATAGGCTATATAAATTATACGTAATTTAAAATTCTACCTATAAAATAATAGGCTATTCTGTTTCTAGAGCAATAATATTTTTGAAACAGCAAATTCAGTCGATAAACTCAATATAATATGCCACTAGAAACAACTCTAAAATGTCAGAAACGGTCCTGCCATTTTAAATAAAAGGTTTAAACTAACGTTACAGGAGATCGATTGCTGTAGACAGTGCTCTAGAATTAATTAGAGTAGGCTATCATTAGTTTTATCCTGCTAATTATCATTTTATACCCATAAAAATAATTAGTAACTGCCAGATAACGATCACCTGCTTTTTTCCGTCATGGCTAACGTTAGGCGTGTTATCTTAACTAATAACGTTTATTAATTAGCTTATGAAGCCCACATTTAACGTTACCGAGAAAAGCTCAGATATCCGTCAGATCCTGTAGGTCCAGTTAGTACAGTTTACTGCTGAACAAGCTCATTTTGTCAGTGTGAAATAACACAGAAACTGAAAATTAATAGTTATTTATTTATCTTCACTCTCCCCTCGAAGCCCCGACAGTCCTCAGACAAGCTGTCAATCAACTGTGAATCATGATGACACGCCCCGTTTCTATAGCACCAAATTGCTAGCTAAAATCAAACTTATCACAAAAACGAACAATTGGATATAAATCAGCGTGATGACAACTACCTTAAATGACCGGAACCATCTTTCGGAAAATTTGATTTGAAGCATAATTTATTTTTATGTTTTAACTTAAGTCTCATTCGTCTGCATTGAGCGGGCGGGGTTTATGACCTGTACTGCATCCAGCCTCCAGGGGGCGATCAAAGAGCCCGCAGCTTCACTTTTCAGGACGTATGAGGCACACCTGATCGCAACACGCCAAAAGCCACTCAGAACACCTTGGCTACTACATAGCAACACCCTGGCAACCAATCAGAGCCTTATAGCGACCACATACTGTAACTACTCACTAAAAACCACTCCGAACACCTTGGCAACTGCATGGCAATGCCTCAGTAACCACTCATAGCATTCTAACAGTCACCTCAGAACTGCTTAGCAACACCCTGGCAACCATTCAGAGCATTATAACAACCACATACTGTAGCAATACATAAACTCAAAATACCTTGGCAACCTCTTAGCAACACCTTGGCAACTATCCAGAACATTATAGCAACACAAAAAAAAAAAAAAAAAAAAAAAACACAGAACACCTTGGCAACTGCATAGATATGCCATGGTAACCACTCAGAGCATTCTAACAGTTGCCTCAGAACTGCATAGCAACACTCTGGCAACCATTCAGAACATTGTAGCAACACACTAATAATACCCAGAACACCTTGGCAACTGCATAGCAATGCCTCAGTAACCACTCAGAGCATTCTAACAGTCGCCTCATAACCGCATAGAAACACCCTAGCAAACATTCAGAGCATTATAGCAACCACATACTGTAGCAATACCTTATACACTCAAAACATCTTGGCAACCACTTAGCAACACCTTGGAAACCATCCAGAACATTATAGCAACACACTAAAAACACTCAGCATAGCAATGACACAGTAACCACTCAGAGAACTCTAACAACTGCCTCAGAACCGCATAGTAACACCCTGGCAACCATTCAGAACATTATAGCAACCAAATACTGTAGCAACACACTAAAAACCACTCAGAACACCTTGGCAACCACTCATATCATTGTAACAGTCACCTCATAACTGCACAGCAACACCCTAGCAACCATTCAGAGAATTATAGCAACCACATACTGTAGCAACCCAAAAAAACACAGTAAAAAACACTCATGACACCTTGGCAGTTGCATAGCAATGCCACAGTAACCACTCAAAACACTCTAACAACTGCCTCAGAACCGCATAGCAACACCCTGGCAACCATCCAGGGCTCCATTTCCCAAAAGCATTGTAAGCCTAAGTAGATTGTTGAACCATTGCCACCAATGGTCTCTACCGTCAGCTTAGCTCACGATGCTTTTGGGAAACATAGCCAAGAACAATATAGTAAGCACATACTGTAGCAACACACAGGAAAAAAAAAACATTCAGGACAGCCAGCCAGAACACTCTCTAGCAACACCCTAGCAACCACCCAGGGCATCTTGGCAATTGCATATCAACCTGCTATGAACACAATAGCCAGCAGAATACCATAGCATCTGCTTAGCAACCATCCAGAATGTCTTGGCAACCCTCCAGCAACTGCATAAGAACATGCTAAAAAAGAACTACTCAAGACCATAGCAACGCCTTGACAACCAGTTTCGCTAGGTGCCTCTAGGGGTGACACACTTCAGCTTTAATTCAGGTGTGCTGACGCCAGCTGTGCTGTATCGAAATTTTTACTCTGGTTCACCTGTTTGATGACTTTCTTCTCTCTCTTGCTTTCTGTATCTTTCCTTCTTTTGCCCGACCCGACTCTTTTGATTTACAGAATCTAGATTTTCAGATACGCCTGCTTCCAGGTATGATTTATGGATCATTGATTAGCGTCTGTAGCCATCAGTCTCCCTGTAGCTCTAGTCATTAATCTGATCCCAGTGGAGCCAGACTTTATTCTACATGCCGTGAACTTCCAAACAAAATCATTCTTATTTGGAAGTTGACGACATGCTGAATTTTTCCTGAATAAAAAGGTTAGAGAAACTAGTTACTATAGATTAATCGAGTGAATCTCACTAAAAATGGTCATATTTAACCCTGAAATCAATAGAAAAAAAGAAGGAAATAAGGCATAATGAAATTGATGTTCATATTCAAAAATCTTTTTTTTTTTTTTTTTTTTTTTTACAAAATATACTTTTTCCCACATTCCCCTCCAAAATGAAAAGGAACAAAATTACTTTTTTTTTTGTACTTTCTAGAACGATGTTTCAGCATTTTAACCAATACTTTTCCACTCCCTTCATTTTTGTTCCACTAAATTTACACATTTTTCCACGTTACGTCCCGAAATCAAAAGGAAAAATGAACTTATATTTTGCTTGAGTAAAAATTAAGCCTTTTTTGCATTGTGGTGTTATTCGTTTTCTCACTTTCTTTATGTAAAATGCTATCTTTTTCTTATGGAAGCTTGTTTCCGCCATGAAATAAAAAATAAAAAAGGTAATTGTGGCTTTTCTCTGTGACTTTTTTTGTTATAAAGTCAGAATTGCGAGATATAAAGTCAGAATTGCGAGATATAAAGTCAGAATTGTGTGAAATAAAGTCAGAATTGCGTGAAATAAAGTCAGAATTGCGTGAAATAAAGTCAGAATTGCGTGAAATAAAGTCAGAATTGCGTGAAATAAAGTCAGAGTTGCGTGAAATAAAGTCAGAGTTGCGTGAAATAAAGTTAGAATTGCGTGATATAAAGTCAGAGTTGCGTGAAATAAAGTCAGTTGCGTGAAATAAAGTCAGTTGCGTGAAATAAAGTCAGTTGCGTGAAATAAAGTCAGAGTTGCGTGAAATAAAGTCAGTTGCATGAAATAAAGTCAGTTGCATGAAATAAAGTCAGAGTTGCGTGAAATAAAGTCAGAATTGCGTGATATAAAGTCAGAGTTGCGTGATATAAAGTCAGAGTTGCGTGATATAAAGTCAGAGTTGCGTGATATAAAGTCAGAGTTGCGTGAAATAAAGTCAGAATTGCGTGAAATAAAGTTAGAATTGCGTGAAATAAAGTCAGAATTGCGTGAAATAAAGTCAGAATTGCGTGAAATAAAGTCAGAATTGCGTGAAATAAAGTCAGAATTGCGTGAAATAAAGTCAGAATTGCGTGAAATAAAGTCAGAATTGCGTGAAATAAAGTCAGAATTGCGTGAAATAAAGTCAGAATTGCGTGAAATAAAGTCAGAATTGCGTGAAATAAAGTCAGTTGCATGAAATAAAGTCAGTTGCATGAAATAAAGTCAGTTGCATGAAATAAAGTCAGTTGCATGAAATAAAGTCAGTTGCATGAAATAAAGTCAGAGTTGCGTGAAATAAAGTTAGAATTGCGTGATATAAAGTCAGAGTTGCGTGAAATAAAGTCAGAATTGTGTGAAATAAAGTCAGAATTGCGTGAAATAAAATCAGAATTGCGAGATATAATGTGCAATTGCGGAGGGAAAAAAGACTGACATTTTGAGTTTAAATCTCGCAATTCTGACTTTATAACATGCAATTGCGACTTTATTTCACAGTCAGAATTGCATGATAACTCGGAATTGCAAGAAAAAAAGTCAGAATTGTTGGATTAAAAAGTTGCAATTACCTTTAAAAAAAAAAAAAAAAAAATGTAGTGGCGGAAACAAGCTTCCATACTTTCTTTCTTTTGATTTTGGGGTTGAATTCATTCTTGACAGGCTTTGTGAGATTGACCCAGTTAGTTACTAATGAAACCAAGCAGTTTAGTTCCTGTATATTGTCAGAAAAGTTTTACCCAAGAATTTCTTCTTGTTATCTCCCAGTGAAAATGTTGTTTGAATGAATGAATGAATGATGTGATTGGCTGATTTTAAGGTTGATGTAGGCGCTAGTTACAGACTAGAGGAAATAGAAATGTTCAGTCACCATCAGTGAACTCAAGTTTGTGGAGCTTTCAGAGCCGAACAGAGCTGCGGTTTATCATCTCTGACTGCCATCCTGACAGACTTTGTCCCGAGGGCCAAATTACAGGCAGAGACAAAGGAGAAAGAGAGAACAAAGACGTGCTGTCCACGCTTTAGCAGCAAGACGTGACCTAAATGTGCAGTTTACCGACTGAGCACGAAAAGAGTAGCAGCGCCAAAACATTTATACTAGCTGTGCATCTTTAAGTGCAATCTTTGAAAGAAATAATCATAAATAATCTACAAAATAGAACCATTATCAGTGAGAGCATGCGGTTTGAGCCTCAGGGGCTGCCGTAGTCTCGACTGGGGTTTGTCCTTTATCTGCTGATTTGAGGTCAGATTCTTTGATGTTTTAATGAATCTGGTTTGGATTTAATGAGTTTGAGCTGCTGCTCTGTTTCAGCAGTTTGTGACTGTTCATGCATATCCACGTTTGTACGGTCTGGATTTTCAAACATTAAACTAGTCGAATTACCCAATTAATTGAGATTAACAACTATTTTAGTACTTTTTATGTTAGTGTTTAATGTATATAAACGCTTTTGAACAATGGATTTCTGCTCAAGCCAGTTTTTTTCTCCTCTAAAATGTTTTTATTTACAAATATTATGTGAATTTCTGAACTATTGCATCAGAAATATTCCCTAACTCCAAAAGACTCATGATGTGGCATGTGTATATTTGTGGGTAAGTTATGCAGGATAGTGAAACAGTCAGTTGTTGGGCTTTCAAGTCAGTGGAAACTTCTGTATTGAGTGAAATTTGTGGTTTAGGTGTTAAAAGAGCATGAAATTCAGCCTGGAAATCACAATTTTCAATGATACTATAAATTAGATTGTATTTTATTTCTTGACTCGGTGTTAATTTCTGTGGCCAACTGCATAAACACAGTCATTATGCATGTCTTAAGAACTAGTTGTTAGCCAAGGGATAATCAGTTGTAATTTTTTAATGCAACTTCTGTTTGTTTTGGCTGAATCGTTCTGAACTCCACATTTACCTTCAGTCTGAGAATGAAAACATTCTCATTCACAATCTTAATCCAATTCCAAGAGTTCCTGGCCTTCTGTGAAACGGATTTGGCGTCATTTCGTAGAATCGGGCTGTTTGATTGGCTGGTGTTTCTGTCCGTAGAGCCAGACTGAAGACTGGGGAGGTTTGGCCAATGAGGAGATCTTATAAGGGGCCGGAGCCCCGCCCACCCTGTCAGCCTATTGGTAAATGGTGTGATTTGCCTGAGCCGATTACTGATTGGGCATGATGAAGCTCTCGCTCGCTCTGATTGGAGGAGACGTGATGATGTCGGGGGGGAGATTTTGAACTTCTTAACTCTTGACCTTTGACCTGGTCAAAATGTGGTCCAAGCAAACTAAGAGCAATTTTATATATTTAAGATATACAGCGTCAGTCTTAAAGGGCCAGTGATAGTAATTCATGTCACGCCTTCAGTTATACATTTAATCATCATAATGGCATATTCAGCAAATGACTGAACATTTTCTATAAATACCGTATATACATGTAATGCAAATGTGTTGCATTTAAAGACACGCACCCCGTCTCCACAATCAGACGCTTTGGATGTGTGTGTGTCGGCCTCTGACATGATGCCTGATGGGAACTAACTCGCATTGGATGACAACAAATGTTTTAACTGCATTTTTATGCTCTCCATAAATTGTGCCTGCATAAAGATGTGCATTACTCCTTCAGCTCAGGACGGGCGTCTCGGCGGGGAGGGAATGTGATTATTTGTGTGTGTGTGTGTGTGTGTGTGAGCTGAGGATGAGAGATGAGGATGAGTGCGTCCCTTTTCATGTTGGGGCTTTGCCGCTGCATAAATATCCCACTGCATCAGAATAAATCACATTATGTGGCGAGGGGTTTGTGTTTTATGATGTGATCTCTCTCTCTCTCTCTCTCTCTCTCTCTCTCTCTATTTCTTGCTGTCTGCCTTTTGCTGATCTTTTTAAGTTTTTGTTGAATTTAGTTTATTAGCTGGGCAAATTCTATTTAGATTAAAAATGAAGCATTTTCGTACCTGTGTGTAATAAATTATATAAGGAGAGATACAATTACATTTTATATATATATATATATATATATATATATATATATATATATATATATATATATATATATATATATATATATATATATATATATATATATATATATATATATATATATATATATATATATATATATTTTTTTTTTTTTTTTTTTTTTTTTTTTTTAAATTTCTTCAAAATAAAAAAATCTTTCAGGAATGTTTTGGAGTTACTTTCCCGGGTGCGTAGTTTACAAAACACTGCAAAAATGTTTATAATTAATAAAAAAAAAAAAAAAAAAAAAAAAATATATATATATATATATATATATATATATATATATATATATATATATTCAATTCAAAATTGCTTTATTGGCATGACTGTGAATCATACAATATTGCCTATTTATACATAAAATACTAATAAAAAACAAATGTATAATAGAAGAGAATAATATAAAATATTATAACGCTATCAAATATTATAACATAACTTAAACTTAGCACAGTAGAACATTGATAATTGATAATCACAATTATTTGACTCAAAATTATAAATCACAATGTCATTTGAGATTTTTTTTTTTCCAGAATTATTGCACTGTCACCTAAAAGCACAAATCAAGAGACTGTCATGCTTTATTTGAGTGTACTGGTTTATTATAGGCTGTTTATCATATAAATGAACTCTCTCTACATTATGAAAACTGGTAGAACAAGAAACTTGTTAAAATTACAATAATGTTTTCTATTAAAACAACAGCAAATTCAACAAGCATAATCACAAACACTATAGTTGAGATTCATGTTTGTATTTATTACAGTTCATCACTGAGAAGGTTTGATGGCAGATTTAGTCACACAAACAGCGACTCGTGAAGAAACAGACTGACTGAATGACACTTTAATTTAAGCAGAATATGGAGATTGCTGAATTCCAACTTGTATGTCGGTTGTCAGATCATCCGCACTTCTTCCACAGTGTAGAGAGAGAGTGCATGCACATGGTTGCCAGATTGCAAATAAATAAACCACCGGGCAGAAAATGATAAACCGAAATAAATACAAATGCTTTATATGCTGAAAATAAGACTGAAATATCGCAACTCATGTCTGCTCACTTTAATAACTCCATAAACCCATTCGCTTTATGAGACGAGCTTAAACAACAAGCCCAAAAAACGCTTATAATGAGTGACCATGGCAACACAGTGATCTGTCAACTGTGCTTTATTTAAATTGTTGAAAATAACGCGCGTTTTGTCATTGTAACATTTCTTTGGTGACAATAATGGATATCAAACATGAGAGATGTCAGAACGTTGCCGTGGTTTCCAAGCTGTCAATCATGCGGTTTCTAGAGTGAGTCGTGTTCCGGACACACATGCGATAATTTAGGGGATTCACTCCCGCATTTCAATGCAGTTGTCACTCCTGAAACTTAGTGTGTAGAAGCTCATTAAAAACAGCCTGTAATATTTTCTGACAAAAAGAAATATAATTAATATAAATATAAAAATGTATAATTAAATTTTAGTCTCATCTTTTTTCATCAGTGATATTGCATGTTAATATAGTCGCAGATATCGTTGTCATCGTCTCGTCTTTGTCATAAAAAAAGCTCGGTGACAAAAAGCTCGGTGATGTTAGTCCTGGGCATGTTTTTGTGGTCCCAGCCTGATTTCATATTACTTAGTTTTAATAATCGGATTAGCATTCTTTACATTCTCATTGGTATTATTTGGGTTTAATTTTGTGTGGCTTTACTTTTTATAATAATTTAATAATAAACCAATTTCAAGCTTTGGTGTTAAACTTCAATCACCTGCTTGTTTTCTGAGGTGTTGTTAATTGAACCGTCAGCTAATGAAAGCGCTCGACCTGGGAAAGTCATTCCAGAACATTCCTGAAAGAACAGAAGAAATTCCACACAGACTCAAAAGCCCTGCGGCACGCCGGCTGATCCGGATTAATTATAGAGGACAGACCCTGGAAATCTAGACCGAAGCTCATTTGAATTAGTCTTTGATGAGAAGCCTGCGGGAGCCGCTGTAGATCTGGCTGTGAGACAGGAGTGTGTGTCTGTGGATCGATTAGATGCTGCGGTGGCTAGAAGCTGACCACAGGTGTCATGTGTGTGTCTGTGAATGTCCTGCAGGTGTTCTGAGTCCGAACATGTCCTCCGAGTCCTCTGGGCTCTTCCAGAGTTAGACCGGCTCGAGTCGACGCTCTTCAGGTGTGGTTTACCTTCCCTGTGTAGAATGGTTTCTCTGTTAGTGTAGCTGTAGCGGTCAGTGGCTCTAGATGTCCAGTTTAACACCGATGTAACGAGTGTTCGTGTTTGTGTGTGTTTGTTTGTGCGACGGGTTTGTAATGCCGTCCAGTCATTGTGTTTGTCTCGTTGACCTCTTTCCCTCCCAGAGTTTATGGTTCATATTGTTGTTTTCCATCCTGTCTGTTTATAGAGAGCCTTACAGCAGCACTTCGGCTGGTTTTGCTTTAGGACCAACTGTTATTTATTCAGATTTAATGGATAAAACATGAAAATGGACAAACCCAGTGATTGGGTTGTTTTAACCCAGCTGTTGGGTTACTGTAAAAGTAAAAAAAATACTGTATTGCTTACCTAAAATGAACCCAAAATATGTTGGAAATTAACATTTATTAATATGTTTAATAAATGAACATGTATTAATAAGTTTAATGAATAATAATTAAACATTTATTAAATTGCTTAATGTTTTTTAATGATTTATTAAATTATTTTTAATTTCGGGTTCATTTTAAGCCAGCCATATAGTAATTTTTAAACAATAGTTGAGTTAAAAAAAAAAAAAAAACTACCCAGCACGTTGGGCAAACATTTAACCCAACCGCTGGGTTAAAACAACCCAATCGCTGGGTTTGTCCATTTTCAACCCAACTTGGGTTAATTTTAACCCAACATTTTTTAGTGTATAATTATATTGTGCAAAATTTCATTCAGAAAGATGAGTCTCTTCTGCTCACCAAGGCATTTATTTGATTAACAAATACAGTAAAAATTGTGAGATATTTTTACAATTTAAAAGAACTGTTTTCTATGTGAATATATGTTAAAATGTAATTTATTTCTGTGATCAAAGCTGAATTTTCAGCATCATTACTCCAGTCTTCAGTGTCATATGATCCTTCAGAAATCATTCTGATATGATGATTTGCTGCTCAAGAAACATTTGATACATTTTTATTCAGAATTCTTTGAATAGAAAGTTAAAAAGAACAGCACTTACTTGAAATGGAATCTTTTGTAACATTATAAATTTATCAATTTATTGTGGCCTTGCTGAATAAAAGTATTAATTTCTTTAAAGAAAAATCCTTCTGACTGCAAACTTTGGAATAACAGAATATATTCCATTCAGAATTTGAGATTAATTACACTGTATAAAAATGAAACAAATTTACACAGTAAAATACAGTTTTCCATTGAAACAGTAATATACCATAAAAGCAATGCATTCTGGGTAATATTTGTTGTTTTAAGAAAAGAGGCTTATAGGCTACTTTCTTGAAAATGACAAATAATATTACCCAAAATGCATTGTAATATAAAGAAGTAATATAGCGTAAAACAATGCATTCTGGGTAATATGTCATTTTTCGACTAATAATATTACCCAAAATGCATTGTTTTTATGATATGCATTGTTTTTTCAGTGGAAAACGATATTTTACTGTGTAGATTTGTTTTGTTTTTTACTTTTATTTTTTAGTGTAGTTAAAACAATCCTATTATAGAACGGTCTGAGCAGAAGGTGTATTGAGTGCATTTACATGTACAGTAAAATGCTGATAACTAATACAAAATATTATCAAAGTACAAATACATGCATTTTGCATTTACATGCAAAATAGAAACAAGTTAATGCTCAACCTGTTGATTTTGCTTAAACCTTTTTTACAGTGTGAGACTGTGCATGTAAACACACTTGAGTTTAATGTGTTTAATGTGTCGTGTGGATGGTTCGTCCACTGCATGTCGTCCTGCACGTCTGTCTGCATCTCTCACAGGTGTGTGTTTGTCTGCACCATTTTCAGTGTTTGTTTGTGTGTGTGTGTCTCTCCTTCAGCCCCGACATGAGTACTTTAACGTGCCCGTGTACTGATTGGCTGCTGCATGCTGAGCCACTCCCCCTGCACGCCTGACTCCGCCTCTGTCTCAGCGCCGTCCAATCAGAGAGCTGCATCTTGGACCCAGTGTCTCCTGCACACAGTCAGATAGTGTTTCATTGTGTTTATCTGTGTGCTGGTCCTTCATCTCAACTGACTTTATTCCTGTATCTCACTCGTTCATGTAGCTTCAGGAAATCAAATCTTCGTCCAGCTTAAATGCCTGAGATGACTCTCATTGGTGGACGTCACCGGTTCTTCACTCTTACGAATGGACATTATTTAAAATTCAGTGAATTAATCATGAGAGGTCATCTGTGTAATCATAAAGACTTGTTTCAGAGCAAAAATCATATTCTTAATCTTCATCTTGTTTTCCAATTAAAAACTTTGGATGACGTTCACATGATTTGTAGAAAATGAGTCGTAATATTTAATGCCGTTTTGATTCTCAAGTAAATTATTCTTGTTTTAAGGATATTTTAAGATGTTTTAAGAAAATTATCTTTGCTCAAATGGTTGCTACGCTGAAAAAAAATATATACATTATATATTTTCTTCCTCAGTATTTCTGTCTTGTTTTCTGGTATAAACATCTAAAGATTCTTTAAATCGGGATACATTTACTGGATTTTTCTGTTTTCAGAAAAATTGGTCAAAATTAAGTGAGTTTATGCTTAACATAAGAAAAATATCTGCAGATGGGGTCAGAAAAAATATAATATAATATAAATAAATATATATATAATATAATATAATATAAATGATATTATTTCCCTTTAAATTCAGTTTCTTTTTTGACCCCACTGACAGGTATTTTTCTTATGTTAAGCATTAAACTCACTTAATTCTGATGATTTTTCTCAGCAAAAAAAGTAATTTTGCTTCTCCAGTGAATGTATCCTGATTTAAGAATCTTTATATATTTGTGCTGGAAAACAAGACAGAAACACTGAGGAGAACATCATTTTTACAGTGTAAAGTGTTCAGTTTGTTTTAGGCGAAGCAGCCGTCACAATAACAGCTGTACAAGTTTACCCGCGGTTGGTAAATGTAGTCATTTATAAATTATGAGTTTGTATGCGCTGTAGCAACTTTAGTTTCTTTCTTGATTTATTTAGTAGAAAGTTTTATTAAATTATCAATTAGTTTGTAATGTGTCTATACACACACACACACACACACACACACACACACACACACACACACACACACACACAGATCTACAGCGACCTCAAAAGTATTTGGACACTTATATAACATGTAGAAATGTCTGCATTAAATAATAATAAATAAGTCATTTATTAACCCTTGTAAAGCCTGACATGAAATAATAATCAGAAAAGTCTAATATTTTGAAATGGAAGAGTTTATTGAAGCTTTAAACAAAATATTTAAAAAAAATCTAACATCAGGCTTTTATGGCTCATATAGTGAGAAAAACAGCTCAGTTTTAATGAGCAAAAATATGCAATTTGGTGCAGATGCTGGACAAAAAGTAATATGGCTTCAAAAATGAGCTGAACTGTTGCTTTGAGCCGCTGTATTTCTGCCGTCACTATAAACGATTTACACCTAGACACACTTTTGCACTTCAGTGTTCGATGATGTCCTTTTGTTCATTATTTATAGAGTTGATTTGAAAACAGATTCATGTTTAGAGTGTTTTGAATCAATAAGAATATGATTGAGTCGATCTGTAGGCTGAATGGATGTAAATTCATGTGCGTTTTGTAACGCGGTAGAAATAAACAAATGAAATGTGAGAAATTTAAAGAAGTGTGTGCTTGTGTTTATAGCTTCAGTGTGGATTGTAGGATGAACCCTGGGTAATATTTCACACATAAATCAAAAAGAAGTTATTAATTGTGCATTGCATGGTTAATTTTATGACAATTAATATACAGTACAGTCCAAAAGTTTGGAACCACTAAGATTTTTAATGTTTTTAAAAGAAGTTTCGTCTGCTCACCAAGGCTACATTTATTTAATTAAAAATACAGTAAAAAACAGTAATATTGTGAAATATTATTACAATTTAAAATAACTGTTTTCTATTTGAATATATTTCACAAAGTAATTTATTCCTGTGATCAAAGCTGAATTTTCAGCATCATTACTCCAGTCTTCAGTGTCACATGATCCTTCAGAAATCATTCTAATATGCTGATCTGCTGCTCAAGAAACATTTAATGTGTACAATTGTACAAAATATTTGTGTACAATATTTTTTTTCAGGATTATTTGATGAATAGAAAGTTCAAAAGAACAGTGTTTATCTGAAATCTAATCTTTTGTAACATTATAAATGTCTTTACTGCCACTTTTGATTGATTTAATGCATCCTTGCTGAATAAAAGTATTCATTTCTTTAATTTCTTTTCAAAAAAATAAAAATAAAAATTCTTACTGACCCCAAACTTTTGAACGGTAGTGTATAATGCTACAGAAGCTTTGTATTTCAGATTTTAAATGCTGTTCTTTTGAACTTTCTATTCATCAAGGAATCCTGAAAAAAAAAGTACACAACTGTTTTCAACATTGAAAATAATCATAAATGTTTATTGAGCAGCAAATCAGCATATTAGAATGATTTCTGAAGGATCATGTGACACTGAAGACTGGAGTAATGATGCTGAAAATACAGCTTTGATCACAGGAATAAATTACTTTGTCAAATATATTTAAATAGTACACAGTTATTTTAAATTGTAATAATATTTCACAATATTACTGTTTTTTACTGTATTTTTAATTAAATAAATGTAGCCTTGGTGAGCAGACGAAACTTCTTTTAAAAACATTAAAAATCTTAGTGGTTCCAAACTTTTGGACTGTACTGTACATAAATATATATAAATTCATCAATTTGTATATGTAATGCGATGTATTTTTTTTAGTCAAACAGGATAAAATGTATAGCATGATTTGACATACAGAATAAATGAAAAGTTGCTAAAACAATGTATAAGGGCTGTTTACACGACACCGTTTACAACTAAAAACTTTTAATGCATGTTGGCTGTACATTTACGCGACAACAGTGTTTTGGGGGCCTGAAAACGCAAAATTTTGAAAACGGGTTTCAAAGTGCAAGTTTTTGAAAACGATACCGTTAAAAACATGAATTTGTGAAAATGCTGACATCATGCGCATGCATATTACGTGTTTAGTCTATAGAAGCGTAGTGTTTCTTTACAAAGTGACATCGCCATCTACTGGCCTGGCAGCAGAATACAGCGGTTTTAGACGTTTTCGCAGATCTGTATGCAAAAATCTTTTCAGTTTTTAGTACATTGTTGACATGTAAACTTACCCTAAATATGTTTTTCTGTTAGTTAAAATGATCCAGTACGGCCAAACGCAGAAAGTCGTTTCAAAAGTGGAGCAGGTTATTATAAATTTGATGAAAGATAACTTGAATTATCGAAAGTAAATAGTCAATTTTGATTTCATGATGTCTTTGAGGAAAGGCTGAAACTGAAGTGCGAGTGAGATTTCCTCTCTGGTTTGGTCTGTTCTGTGTGATATATATAATGTCAAGTTCGTCTGTGCTCTCGCTGGCCGTCAGCAGTGGAAACCTCCTCCTGGACCGTCACCGCAGTGCCGAGCGATAATTGGGTTTTAATTCCGACGGGAATCTTTGCAGCTCAGTAATCATGAATGATTCAAGACTCCAGGAGAGAAGCGAATGTTAAAGATCCGCTCATGCAGCGCTGGGATGCTTCAGTCTTTACCCGATGTTAAAGAACAGAGTACTGAGCCAGAATCACATTTAATCAATCTGATGAACTGAATCAATACAACTTGCCTTGACAGCAAAAGTGCTTTCTGCAAATATGTGTTGAATTTACACTGTAAATTGTGGTAACCTGCAATTGTTACACTGTAAAAAAATTATATGACAAAAGTCGTGGCAACATGTTTTTACATTTACTTTAACTCATCAAAATATTTTATGCAATTTTAACTTATTTTCTAAGTTATAGGAGATTGAACTCTATTTTGAGTCAGTTTAGTGTAATTTAGGTTGAAATGCCTTGTATAGCTAATTTGATTACTCTTAAAAGATTAATCAGATATATAAGATATATAAACAGAAGTTTAAGTTAAAATAGGTGGACATTTTTTTTACGGTGTACAAAAAAAAGAATTGTTGGTTTAACTTAAAGTAAGTTACCTGGTTGCCTTAAAATTGAGTTAATTGAAATTAAAAATTTGAGTTAATACAATTAGTTTAATCAACAGAAACCTAAAATATTGTTATAGGAACCACATTAATTATCTAAATGGTATTTTCTTGCAAAACGTACTCCAAAAAATCTTTTACAAATTTGAAAAATTGTATTTCTACCTGATTTAACTTATAAAGAGTAGTTTTGTTGGTGTAATTCAATGCATTTAAGTTGATTCAGTGATGTTTATATTTATTTTAATTCAAAAATTCTAACTCAAAATTTCAAATGGTTTTGTTGGTGTAATTTAATGTATTTAGGTTGATTCAATCAATATTTTTGATTTGAATTCAAAATCTTCAATTTTCAAAATTTTCAATGTACCCTTTAAAAATCAACACTATCTGTAATCGTTTATTTCAGTGCACATTATTTCAAAGATGACCATAATCTTTCATCAGTTTGCTCCACCTCTGAAGCATCTTTGTTGTGTAGGTTAATTAATAACCTATTAATAATACAACTAGTCATTGTATTAATCAACTTTTTGATGTTTTACCAGCTCCTTTTTAGTACTTAAATATGTTTTGGTGTGACATAAAACTTTAAAAACATTTTTCGGAAACTTCTAAGATGCCAAATAACAGGCTGAATTCAGTAATGCAATTTTTAAATCTTGATTTTCCTCTCTTTTTTTGGCCGACTGATGTTCAGGATGCCAAAGTAAGTTGAGCTCGTTCTTGTGCGTGTGTCTGGTTTGCCTCAGTGTCTTGTAAATGTATTTGTGTCATCAGTGAGTCATTCTACACGGCAGCCCACATGCTGATTATTTTCAGATCCCGGAGGATAAATTTAGCTCGGCTCATCTCCATGTGCTTCATACATATAAAATAAACCTGCTGAGCCCAGAGGGGTGGCACCGAACAACACGCCAGCGCAAAATCTTTAAAATAATTACAAATATATGTTTTGCACCCAGTTTTCACATGATCAAGACTGATATTCAGTTTTGGGGAAAGTTACTTTTAAAAGTAATGCGTTACAATATTGCGTTACTTTTATGTTTTAAAATTGCATTACTTAGTTACTTTTTGTTGTTTTGGAGCTTTTTTTTTCTCTCCTAGGCTGGGCTTGCTTGTTTGTTTTTGTAAAAGTAACTGATATTTTGTTGTGCATTACTTTACTTATAACTTGAAAAAGTAATTCGATTATGTAACTCGTGATACTTGTAATGCATTACCTTCAACACTGTTGATATTTAATACAAGACATTTACATCATAATGTTTGCGTGGGCAAAAGTTGTTCTCGATGTCACCTCTTGGCCAGCACACAAATCCATAAACACAAAATTCATTGTCTGTCGACAGTTTGTGATTGTGATATCAGTGGTGCTTTGATTTTCAAAAGTTTTGTTAAATAAACTGTTGGCTGTGTTCATGAAAATAAAATGGTTGTTTTTGAGTGAATTATTCATAGTTGTGCATTACATTCAGACATACTGGAAAGAAAAACAAATAATAAAATCTAAGATTTTAAAATCAAAGTAAATGCTGATTCTCTTCAAAAAGTTGCTCATCGTAGTTCAGAACAAAGCCAACATTTGAATTATTTAGTGTTTGTTTCATCTGATTCCTTGGCTCAATACCATTCAAATGCACCCTACGACACCATTTTCCATCATTAAACTTTTCCCTGCCAAATTTTCCCGCCAAAAAAACTACTTTTTCAAACTCCTCCTAAACGGTTTCTCCA
The DNA here is from genome assembly GCF_018812025.1 of Megalobrama amblycephala. Classification (NCBI taxonomy): domain Eukaryota; kingdom Metazoa; phylum Chordata; class Actinopteri; order Cypriniformes; family Xenocyprididae; genus Megalobrama; species Megalobrama amblycephala. The sequence goes on from NC_063067.1 coordinate 3,314,913, forward strand.
ATTTTCATAAGTCAAATTAGATCATCTCATGCTGGCAAAAAGTTATCAAAAGCTTTTTGATAAACCCAACCATTCTTGAATAACGTGCAAACAAATTTGAGAAAAGCATGCCAAATTGGATCTGAGGATATATCTCCGCAACGCTTTAGTGTATTCTGACCTAAGTTGGTACATGTCATCACAAGCATGACCTGAGGCTACATTCTGTGTTTCGTCACAGAGCCACGTACTGGTCCGGAGATAGCAAAAATGCCTATTTTTGCTTAGAACTTCTGAACGGTTTGGCCAAAAATGATAAAACTGGTCTTGTTATATCCAATTTTACCATATCCTGCCATTTTGGGCCATGTTGCATTTTGTAGCAAAATGCTGTATTTTTTTGAATGCATTAGGGTATCATTTATGAAACTCGGTATGGGTCATCAGCATGATGTCTGAAGGAGCCTGAGAAGTTTCGAGACAGCACCACCTTGTGGTGAAATCAAATATTCATAAGTTTCATAACTTTTGATGTGGTTTTCTTATTTCTATGGGATTCATCTACTTAGATTCCTGAATCCATGCCAAGTCAAATGATACCTAACATACTATATTTCACCTTAAGGTTTGTGCAAAGTTGCAATTTAGCATTAAAAAAAAATGTTCGCGAATATCTTCGAAACCGTTCGAGGCGATATCTTTGAGTTCTTTCGAGACAAAACCACAGTAGGAAATTCGGAAACAAGTCGTTAGCTAAATGTTGAATGCCCAAATGTCAAAATTTTGATAGCAAGTGGCAGAAAAATGCAAATTCGTGCATGGTTCATTTTTAATGTGCTCCTAAACAAAATTAGATATTTGCACCAAATTTTATGGGCACACTCTGAGGACACACAAAAAAGTGGTGGGATTGCGCCTGTTGGTGGCACTATAACTGAAAAAAAAAAATAAATAAATAAATAAATATTTTACTGATGATTTTACTTGCTTGCTTCTTTGTGCTTGGGGCCCTTAATCGCTGCTTGCAGCTATATTTACCTTTGTTATAAAAATAAAAAAAATACCAAATAAACACTAAAAATTTCAAATGTTGACTCTTTTTATTATTAAAAACAAATATTTACCCAGAAAACATTAAATAATTCAAATGTTAGCTTTGTTTTTGTTGTAAAAGCCAAATATTTTCCAAACAAACACAAATTCAAATGTTGACTTTTTTTGTTATAAAAACCAAATATTTACCAAACAAACACTAGTAATTTTAAATGTTGACTCTTTATTATTAAATGCAAATATTAAATCAATATCAAATATAATATAAATATTAAATGCAAATATTTACCAAAACATAAAATAATTCAAATGTTAGCTTTTAAAATATTTACAAAACAAACACTAATATTTGATTTTTTTTTTGTGTTTTTGGTAAATATTTGTTGTTTTATTACAAAAAACAAAGGCAACATTTGAATTATTTACTGTATGTTTGTAAATATGTTTTTATAATAAAAACAAAGCCAACATTTGGATTGTTAAAGTGTGTTGGAGCATCTTTGGTGTTGATAGTAGACTTTCAGGGTTTGCATGCATTGCCTGTTGTGTCTTGGAGTAATTTTGACGGATTTATCTGTGACCGTGTGATCAGGGAAAGTGTTGATCTTCCTCCCACAGGAAGCAGAGACTCCCCGCAGCGTCCTAGAGGAGATCGGACTCACATAAACCCCTCAGAGACGACTGTCCCAAACCCCACACACACACACACTGAGAGCCTGACCACCTAAAGATGTAGCAAACACACACACACACTTCACTGTTTCCGTGTTGGTCGCCTTTCCTACTCATGTGCTTGGTTTGTGAGCTCAGAAGAACTGTTGTCAGCGCAGGACGACACATCCTACTTTACATCTGCTGTGAAGAACACCGTCCCACACGCGCCATCAAATATATGTGATTCTCTCATCGTTTGGAGTGCAGACACACTAAATCTACTAGCTTTACAGAATAAATCAGTATTATGTGACGTAAGACCATTAAATATTTTAGAAAATAGAGAAAAAGTCAAAAAAGGGATTCTTTTACAAAACCAAAGAGTGCTTTCTTGTGTGTTAACATCAGCACAAAGACCCGAGACGTACTCTACACAAGTGTGTGAATGCAAACACTTCTACACTCAAATATGTAGGCCTAAATTTAAGATTTATGTTGAATTTCTGCACGTGTATTTGAGTAAAGTATGTTTCGTTTCACTAACCTGAACAACCTCACTGATACTTCACTGTGTTCACACTTGACCACTGTTAACTTCACTGTATTTGTGGTATTTATTGAGATTAGGAGTTTCAAGAAGCTTGTTGAACACATTTATACTGACGTTTCACCATGCGCTCTTCTGTAAATGACTTCAGCATGTGGCAGGTTGTTACATGCGTGATGTTTAACAGCGCGTGTGTTTACAGGTGTACAGACGTCACTCATCCACACGTCAAGCTCTCGTTCATGTTTAACGTGTCCGTCTCGCTCTGGAGACGCTGTGTGTTGTTGTCAGAGTGAAATCAACTGTGTTTATTGTTGAAAATGGAATAAATTTGTCTACAGACGTTTATAAGTGCTTCGTCTGTCTGTTTGTTCTGGTGTCGAGAGTGTACAAGCATGTTTTTCTACTTAACAGTTTTACACGTAAAGAAATGCATGTCAGATATATTTAAATGACGTGCAGTCAAATGTTATAAATGTTATAAATGTTATCTTTCTGCTGCAAATATTGATAACATCAAATGTATCAGGGATGCATGATAGTCTCCATGTTGGCATGTTATTTTTTACATATATTTACAAACACTCTATATATTTATCTATTTATTTGTCAGTATTGGAAGGTATTTGATAATTTAGGCAATATTTATATATTTAATTAATTTTGATCAATATTGACATATTTCATATTTTGGGTTCAATTATTATCAGTACTGAGATATTTCAAATTTTGTGCATTTTTTATTAATCGTATTAGCAGATTAATATAGCTATATTTATTAATATAGCTCATTTTTATTTATTCTAATCTGTATATTTCATGTTTTGGGCAATATTTATATTTTATCAGTGAAGGCAGATATTTGCTATTTTCTGCAATATTTATTTATTTAGGTATTTGTTTATTTAATTTTAATCAATATTAGCAGATATTTAATATTTTGGGCATTTTTTATTATTCATGTTTTGGGCAATATTTATTTCTTTATATTTATTTTATTGTTGTTGGTGGATATTTACTATTTTGAGCAATATTTATTTATTTAGGTAAGTATTTATATGTTAATTTAATTTTAAGCAGTATTGGCATATTTAATATTTTGAGATTTTTTGTTTTTTTATTAATTGTATTGGCAGATATTTTATATTTCAGTCAATAGGCCTATATATAGACGCAGCCTGTGTCTGTATATATTAGGTTATTTTTTACCCTTTTATATTGCTCCTTATATTACCCAGTGTTCCAGAGGTTTGACTCTGTGAATGTCTTGTAAACACTGCCCTCTGCTGGACAGAAAGCTGATCTGCAGCGGTTGAGTCTGTGTTAGACGAGATCTTAAACGAGTCCCAGAGGGCCGGTTCTACCACAGATTCTCCTCAGAAACCTTCAGCTGTATTATTCTTCTCAAATGAGGAAAGAAAGTTCTTCCTGTCAGACACGAGGATATTTTGGCAGAGGAGTAGTACTGAAAATCACAGAAGCTGTCTTCCTTATAAAGCAGGATGAACAAACTATCTATCTGTCTGTCTGTCATGAACATGAGTCTAATACAACCCGCATTACGGAAATGTTGGGACTTTTCATTTTGAATAAAATGAAAACTAAAAGACTTTCAAATCATGTGAGCCAATATTTTATTCACAATAGAACATAGATAACATAACAAATGTTTAAACAGAGAAATTTTACAATTGTATCCACTAAATGAGCTCATTTCAAATTTGATGCCTGCTACAGGTCTCAAAATAGTTGGGATGGGAGCATGTTTACCAGCATCTCCTCTTCTTTTCAAAACAGTGTGAAGACGTCTGGGCATCGAGGTTATGAGTTTCTGGTGTTTTGGTGTTGAATTTGGTCCCATTCTTGCCTGATATAGGATTCCAGCTGCTGAAGAGTTTGTGGTTATCTTTGACATATTTTTCTCTATAAGGTGAAAGATCTGGACTGCAGGCAGGCCAATTCAGCACCCGGACTCTTCAACGACGAAGTATGTGGTTTTGCATTGTCCTGCTGAAATACACAAGGCCTTCCCTGAAATAGACGTCGTCTGGAGGGGAGCATATGTTGCTCTAAAACCTTTATATACCTTTCAGCATTCATAATGCCTTCCAAAACATGCAAGCTGCCCATACCGTATGCACTTATGCACCCCCATACCATCAGATGATGGCTTTTGAACTGAACGCTGATAACACGCTGGAAGGTCTCCCTCTTCTTCAGCCCGGAGGACACGGCGTCTGTGATTTCCAACAAGAATGCCAAGTTTGGACTCGTCTGATCATAGAGCACTTTTCCACTTTGAAACAGTCCATTTTAAATGAGGCTTGGCCCACAGGACACGACAGCGCTTCTGGACCATGTTCACATATGGCTTCCTTTTTGCATGATAGAGCTTTAGTTGGCATCTGCAGATGACACGGCAGATTGTGTTTACCAACAGTGGTTTCTGGATGTATTCCTGGGCCCATTTAGTAATGTCATTGACACAATCATGCCGATGAGTGATGCAGTGTCGTCTGAGGACCCGAAGATCACCGGCATCCAATAAAGGTCTTCGGCATTGTCCCTTACGCACAGAGATTTCTCCAGTTTCTCTGAATCTTTTGATGGTGTTATGCACTGTAGATGATGAGATTTGCAATGCCTTTGCAATTTGACATTGTGTCATGATCACGAATTGGAGTGCCCTAGCTAAACCACTAGAGGGCACTCCAACACAGACTTTTGTCACTGTTTAGAACTTCATTTCCCATAACCCACTTCCCGGACTCATTATCCTTCATTGCATTCAGCTGTTTTGTGTTTGTTAATTAGTGTCTGTCTATTTATACTCAGTTGGTTCTACCTTTGTTTGTGGTTCGTTGTTTTGTTACATGCACGTTGTATTCCTGGCCTTTTGTTTGTGGACTGACTACGTGGAGTTTGACCCTTGCCTGTCTTGGGATTTACGTTTTGGATTTACCAATAAATGCTGCAACTGGATCCTAACATCTTGTCTGTGTGCATCCGTGACAGAACGAACCACCACTACAAGGATCCAGCAGCATGAGGGTTCTTCCACCAGCCACGGGCAGGGAGCGTGTGGCTTTGCTGGGGACGGTGAGGGCCTTGCGACAGGGAGAAGAGGAGGTAGGGTGTTTTGCCCAGTATTTCTGGACAATGGCGGTGGGGCTAAGATATAATGATGCTGCGCTGAAGGAGATTTTTAATAAGTGTCTTAATGACTCTCTGCCTCAATGGGAGATGGATGGGCTGCAGATTTTGGATTTTTGGGGCTTCATCAAATATCTCGGTCATAGAAGCCAGTGGGCTACACCTGGTCAACTTGAACCCTACCGAAGAGACTTCCCAGCCCGTGAGTCCGCTCCAGTCCGTGAGTTCGCTCCAGCCGCCACATAGGAGGTGGGCACTGAGTCTCCTCTGCACTCACGTAAGAGGAGGAAGAGGAAGGCTTCAATCATCCCTCAAGGCCTGGAGGCCTTCCCAGAGCCCGCTCCAGCCAGTGAGTACGCTCCAGCCAGTAAGTCCACTCCAGCCAGTGAGTCCACTCCAGCCAGTGAGTCCGCTCCAGAGCCCGCTCCAGTCAGTGAGTCCGCTCCAGCCAGTGAGTCCACTCCAGAGCCCGCTCCAGCCAGTGAGTCCACTCCAGAGCCCGCTCCAGCCAGTGAGTCCGCTCCAGCCAGTGAGTCCGCTCCAGTCAGTGAGTCCGCTCCAGTCAGTGAGTCCGCTCCAGTCAGTGAGTCGTTGGCCCTGCCTTGCCCTGCCGGCGCCAACGAAGTGCCTTGCCCTGCCGGCGCCAACTAAGCTCCTTGCCCTGCTGCTGCCCCCAGAGCAGCCCGAGCCCGCTGCCGTCCCAGAGCAGCCCGAGCCCGCTGCCGTCCCAGAGCAGCCTGCTGTCATCCCAGAGCAGCCCGAGGTCGTCCCAGAGCAGCCTGCTGTCGTCCCAGAGCAACCCGAGCAGCCTGCTGTCATCCCAGAGCAGCCTGCTGTCGTCCCAGAACAGCCCCAGCCTGAGCCTGCTGCCGTTACCGAGCTGTCCGCTCTTCCTGATACGGCCACGGAGGCCGTCACCGAGCTGTCCGCTCTCCCTGATACGGCCACGGAGGCCGTCACCGTGCTGTCCGCTGTCCCTGATATGGCCACAGAGCACCCTTGGCCAGCCCTGCCGCCGCCGCCCAAGCCGCCAGCCCTGCCGCCGTCACCCAGGCCGTCTGCTCTGCCTGCTGCCGCCGCCTAAGCGTCTTGCCCTGCCGGCGCCACCCAGGCCGTTTGTCCTGCCGCCGCCATCCAAGTCTTCTGTCCTGCCATCGTCGCCCAGGTTTTCTGCCCTGCCGCCACTGCCCAGGCCGTCTGAACCGTTGAAACCCTCCTGGTCTGTTCCTCCAGCACCGCCCTGGCAATCAGCCAGGACCCCAGATCTGCTGGAACCCGCCTGGTCAGCTCCCCCCTGGCCTTCTGTCGGGGGCTCTGGACCTGGCCCGCTGTCCCTCCCCCTGGTCCTCCTCCAGTCCACCTCCCTCCTGAGAGCTTTGTTTTTGTGTTTGCTTCATGGAGCGTCTGGTAGCCGCTCCGTAAGGAGGGGGTACTGTCATGATCACGAATTGGAGTGCCCTAGCTAAACCACTAGAGGGCACTCCAACACAGACTTTTGTCACTGTTTAGAACTTCATTTCCCATAACCCACTTCCTGGACTCATTATCCTTCATTGCATTCAGCTGTTTTGTGTTTGTTAATTAGTGTCTGTCTATTTATACTCAGTTGGTTCTACCTTTGTTTGTGGTTCGTTGTTTTGTTACATGCACGTTGTATTCCTGGCCTTTTGTTTGTGGACTGACTACGTGGAGTTTGACCCTTGCCTGTCTTGGGATTTACGTTTTGGATTTACCAATAAATGCTGCAACTGGATCCTAACATCTTGTCTGTGTGCATCCGTGACACATTGAGGAACATTTAGTGGATAAAAGTGTAAAATTTCTCTGTTTAAACATTTATGTTATATATGTTCTATTGTGAATAAAATATTGGATCATGTGATTTGAAAGTCTTTTAGTTTTCATTTTATTCAAATTTAAAAAAAACATCCCAAATTTTCTGGAATTCGGGTTGTATCTGAAAATGCTGTAATCCAGCTATTTCATAATTGTGCAAAATTAACACATTATCTGTCACACTGTGATGAAATAAGAGCTTTTACTCTTCTTCAGAATTGAGGAAGTTGCTATATTGTGCAACATAATAGCTGAACCCTATAATTTCTCAATCTAAACCATTATCGGATTCACACTGTTTTGAAAAGAAGAGATGCTACACTATGGTAAACATGCCCCCGTCCCAACTACTTTGAGACCTGTAACAGGCATCAAATTTGAAATGAGCTCATTTTGTGCATAAAATTTTACAATTTCTCTGTTTAAACATTTATGTTATATATGTTCTATTGTGAATAAAATATTGGCTCATGTGATTTGAAAGTCTTTTAGTTTTCATTTTATTCAAATTTAAAAAAGTCCCAACATTTCCGGAATTCAGGTTGTATTAGACTCATGTAGGGGAGAGCGGAGTAAGTTGTCACATGTGTAAGTTGTCACACTCTTCATAACTCCAAAACTAGAGGCTCTATCTCAAAAATCAAATAGCCACTTTGTGTGACTTCTTCTATAGTCAACTTCCTGTTCACATGTGGTCAAGATCACTCTAATCTGAGGTTAGCACAGTTTTCTTATTTTTTGGCTTAAAAAGTAAAACATTTGCACTTTAAATTTTATGCAATTCAACTTTGTTAGATATGAATGTTAAAAATTATTATTTTGCACAACATAGAGGAGACAATAATGTCTCTTTTGCTACTTTAGCTGACATGCTATGCTGAGCTCACCTTGAGATTTAGACGACATTAGCACACATGTCAGTTTGGGGCAAGTTGTCTCAATGGCTTTGGGGCAAGTCGTCACATGTGACAACTTGCCCCAGTACAAATAAACACGTATAACATGCTCAAAAAAGAGGTTCAACATGTTAAGTCAGTTATGTTCAGAGGTTAAACATGTTAAGTTAAGTGAGTTATCTGCAGAATTCCATTCAGTTTGGATCTACAGTGGGTACGGAAAGTATTCAGACCCCCTTAAATTTTTCACTCTTTGTTATATTGCTGCCATTTGCTAAAATCATTTAAGTTCATTTTTTCCTCATTAATGTACACACAGCACCCTATATTGACAGAAAAACACAGAATTGTTGACATTTTTTCAGATTTATTAAAAAAGAAAAACTGAAATATCACATGGTCCTAAGTATTCAGACCCTTTGCTGTGACACTCATATATTTAACTCAGGTGCTGTTCATTTCTTCTGATCATCCTTGAGATGGTTGTACACCTTCATTTGAGTCCAGCTGTGTTTGATTATACTGATTGGACTTGATTAGGAAAGCCACACACCTGACTATATAAGACCTTACAACTCACAGTGCATGTCAGAGCAAATGAGAATCATGAGGTCAAAGGAACTGCCTGAAGAGCTCAGAGACAGAATTGTGGCAAGGCACAGATCTGGCCAAGGTTACAAAAAAATTTCTGCTGCACTTAAGGTTCCTAAGAGCACAGTGGCCTCCATAATCCTTAAATGGAAGATGTTTGGGATGACCAGAACCCTTTCTAGAGCTGGCCGTCCGGCCAAACTGAGCTATCGGGGGAGAAGAGCCTTGGTGAGAGAGGTAAAGAAGAACCCAAAGATCACTGTGGCTGAGCTCCAGAGATGCAGTCGGGAGATGGGTGAAAGCTGTAGAAAGTCAACCATCACTGCAGCCCTCCACCAGTCGGGGCTTTATGGCAGAGTGGCCCGACGGAAGCCTCTCCTCAGTGCAAGACACATGAAAGCCCGCATGGAGTTTGCCAAGATGGTGAGAAATAAGATTCTCTGGTCTGATGAGACCAAGATAGAACTTTTTTGGCCTTAATTCTAAGCGGTATGTGTGGAGAAAACCAGGCACTGCTCATCACCTGTCCAATACAGTCCCAACAGTGAAGCATGGTGGTGGCAGCATCATGCTGTGGGGGTGTTTTTCAGCTGCAGCGACAGGACGACTGGTTGCAATCGAGGGAAAGATGAATGCGGCCAAGTACAGGGATATCCTGGACGAAAACCTTCTCCAGAGTGCTCAGGACCTCAGACTGGGCCGAAGGTTTACCTTCCAACAAGACAATGACCCTAAGCACACAGCTAAAATAATGAAGGAGTGGCCAGAGCCCTGACTTAAACCCAATTGAGCATCTCTGGAGAGACCTAAAAATGGCTGTCCACCAATGTTTACCATCCAGCCTGACAGAACTGGAGAGGATCTGCAAGGAGGAATGGCAGAGGATCCCCAAATCCAGGTGTGAAAAACTTGTTGCATCTTTCCCAAAAAGACTCATGGCTGTATTAGATCAAAAGGGTGCTTCTACTAAATACTGAGCAAAGGGTCTGAATACTTAGGACCATGTGATATTTCAGTTTTTCTTTTAATAAATCTGCAAAAATGTCAACAATTCTGTGTTTTTCTGTCAATATGTGCTGTGTGTACATTAATGAGAAAAAAAATGAACTTAAATGATTTTAGCAAATGGCTGCAATATAACAAAGAGTGAAAAATTTAAGGGGGTCTGAATACTTTCCGTACCCACTGTATGTGCAAGCCAGAGAAAGTCTGAGTTTAAAGTTCAAAGTAAAGTGGTCTTGCCACTTAATGTGTTTTGATTGAAATGTGTATTGTTTGGATTGAAATAATTGTTTTTCCAAATTCTCTAGGCATGATTGTTTATATTTCCAGTTCTGGTTTGAATTTAAAAATTAAAATCAATAATAACAATTAAGTAGTTGTGTTCTTATCCTTTAGATAATCTAGTGTGACAACTTACCTGCCGATGGGGCAAATTGTCACAAGAGCACATTCTCTATTCGACAGTCTACAACTCCGTAATGAGATAAGATATGAAAATGTAATGAATACAACATATGTGCCCAAGACTTCCTTCTTTCATTTGGTATGACATTTATACTGTTGTGATGTATGGTGCTTAGTAAATGTTAGACAGTGTGAAAATGTGACAACTTACCCCACTCTCCCCTACTTGACAGACAGGCAGATAGATAGTTTGTTCATCCTGCTTTAAAGGAAGACAGCTACTGATGAAGCCTGCGATTTTCTGGAGTTCAGTACTACTCCTCTGCCAAAATATCCTCGTGTCTGACAGGAAGAACTTTCTTTCCTTATTTCAGAAGAATAGTGAATCCGACAGTCTTGGCCTACAGGACACGATGGCGCTTCTAGACCATGTTCACATATGACTTCCTTTTTGCATGATAGAGCTTTAGTTGGCATCTGCAGATGGCACGGCGGATTGTGTGACGTTGAGGAACATTGTTTTTTTAAGTAGTCCACAATCTTTTTACGCACTCTTTCACAGCTCTGCCCATCTTCTGAGAGACTCTGCCTCTCTAAGACATCCCTTTTATAGCTAATCATGTTACAGACCTGATATCAATTAACTTAATTAGTTGCTAGATGTTCCCCAGCTGAATCTTTTCAGAATGTCTTGCTTTTTCAGCCATTTGTTGCCCCCGTGTCAACTTTTTTGAGACCTATAGCAGGCATCAAATTTGAAATGAGCTCATTTAGTGAATAAAAGTGTACAATTTCTCTGTTTAAACATTTATGTTATCTATGTTCTATTGTAAAAAAAATATTGACTATTGGCTTATTTGAAAGGTATTATATCTGGATATATCGGGTTATATCTGAAAATGCTGTAATCCAGCTATTTCATAATTGTGCAAATGTACATACCTACATTACCTGTAATACTGTACATGACGACGCACTTCACCTGCAGCGCTGTCAATCGATTCTGGGATGATGATGGAGGAGGAAATATCTGTAAAATTAACACATTATCTGTCACACTGTGATGAAGTAAGAGCTTTTACTCTTCTTCAGAATTGAGGAAGTTACTATATTGTGCAACATAATAGCTGAACCCTATCATTTCTCAATTTAAACCATTATCAGATTTGTTTAGTTTGATTGCACATACAGTAGCAGCAGGTTAAACCACACCCGTTTCCGTCACTGAATGAAAAATTAAAAAGTGAATTGCTCTTTATCACACAATAATGACTTTAAATCTCACAGTTCCTAGTTTATATCTCACAATTCTGATTTTTTTTCCCCTCAGAATTCTTACATTTCTTGCACTTCCGAATGATCATCTCACAATTCAGACTTTATGTCTCACAATTATCAGTTAATATAACTTAAACTTTGAAGTTTATATCTCACAATTCTGACTTCCCTCTGAATTCTCATGCCTATTTCATTGACAAAAGTTTCGAGAAAAACAGTCAGAATGGTGAGAAATTTTTCCTATAATTTTCCGTGGTGGAAAAAACCCCCCTCTAGTTTAATGTGTTTAGTGGGTCATTTAAATTTTTCTAGTGTAATGTATATGTTTATGAGCTGTTTAATTGATACAATTTAATTAAAATAATAAACCAACTAAAAATAAAATAAAATAATTAAGACTAAATCCCTAAAATGATCCCATGATGGAACTTCTGAAAGGTTCTATATATGAATCACCTGACGGAACACTTGAAGATTCCATTTAGAACCTTTTCTTCCAGAAGTGCTCTTGATCATTGGCCTTTTTTAAACAAACTTCGAGTTTTAGTGTGTTTTCTGACCTCACACGCCCCTGTTACTATGATGGTTATTAGTGTATATTATAAAGTAGCAAACAGATATTAATTTTTGTAGATCAGGCAGGTTGGAATGTGTTCGTTCAGCAACCATCAGCAAATAAAATTAAAAAAAATCTTAAATTGCACAACATGTTTCTGACATTATTTGGGAGTTTCTTGTTTAATTCTGCAGGGTCATACTGATGTTGGACAGGTAATTCTGCTCAGGTGTGTGTGAGACTCCAGAAGAAGTGTAATTGCTGATTCAAGGAAGTTCAGTCTAATAATTATCCATATCCACAGTTTTTCTGTGATGACTCGGCCGTTGGGGAAACGCTCCTGAATGTCTCATCAGACTGTCATGTAATTATCCTCACTCTAATAAAAGAATATATGATCTTTTTTAGGATATTAAACATCAGATTTCTTTTTAATCATTAAGACAGGATTAGTTTTGTCTGAGACTGAGACAAACGTGTCTTTTGATCATCATATTTCAGATTATGACCCAAATCTTTTCACTAGTTTTTGTTTGTTTGTTATAAAGCTGTTGTTTCACATCTGTGTAAATCAGTGACAGTGTTTGTTCCTTCACATGAATTCACATTTCATTCTGTTATTGTACAAATATTAAAAATTAGGCCTAATAATGTTATTGTGTTTTGTTCTGTTATTATGACACTTTTAAATGGCAATCAAACTAAAACTTTAGTTTTTAAATATTAAAATAATATTTTTGCTCAACACCCTGTGCTTCAGTCATTAAGAAATGTAAATTTTAAATAATTTTTACAAATGTATTTATTTATTAAATTTATTATAAATGTGTTTATTGAGTCTAATAATAAAAATAAACTTCAATATGTATTGCTTTTAGCCATTTATTAATTTTTAAAGCGCACAACTTGATGTTTTACATCTCAGTTTTTAAATATTGCCTTATAAAACAAATAAATGATATTGAATTAGTTCACAAGGAAATAGTAAAAAAAAAAAAAATAATTATCTTTTTGCTCATTTGGGATACAGTGCTTTATACAATATATTTATTGTTTGTTAAATTTATTATAAATATATTTATTTATTTTATAATTACTATGAGTCTATACTACTACTACTACTACTACTAATAAACTTGATGTATTTATCAGACACTTTTATTAATGTATTTTGCTTTATAAATTTATTTTTTAAAATTTATTATAAATGTATATATTTTATAATTATTAGCCTATAATATTATTATAATTTATTAAACCAAACTATTATTGTTATTATTTATTTTTAATTGTATTATTTTAGAATAATGTTTATTTATTAGAATTTTATTTAATCTTTATATTTTATTTATTTTAATTTTATTTATTATTAGAACGTTTATTAATTTTATTAATCTTTTTATTTTGTTCATTTGAATTTTATTTATTATTTTTTATAAATGTATTTTCTATAGTCTATAATAATTTATTATTATTACACTTGTATTTATTTATCAGACACCTTTATTAAATGTATTGTGCTTTATAAATAATATTTATTTGTGTTTTTACCATTTTTTACAAATAATATGTCTATAATAATAAAAATAGCTTCATTCACATTTCATTTTTATCCATTTTGTTATTTTTAGTGATCCAGTGTAATTAGCCTAAGTGAATTATGAATCTGATACGGTCCCTCCCTTCACTCACGCTCGGCTCTTATCATTCCAGACCGATGACAATAATGACATGCTTCTGAACATTAGAGGACACACACCTCGTGACTGTTTCTTCATCTAATCTCATCCCTCGCTCCCTCCCTTTCACTCATCAAACCGGTTCCTCTTCTTCTGTCTCACCTTATGGAGAACATAAGAGGGCTTTATGGAAGTATTAATTTGTGCATATGCATGTATGAGTGTGTTTATTAGTTATCTGGGTGTGAAGGTACTAAAGGTCAGATATTCACAAAATAGATATAAAACTAAGAAAACCTTTTCCAGGCTGATTTGCACATATAAAGATCTGCAGTTCATGTTGAACGAGCGCATCGTCCGCATTCCTGTCGATCAGTCTTGTGGTTTTCAGTGTTTATTCAAACTGCAGAATAGTAAAGAAGGCTGAAATATAGGTCAAATGGGACACACCTATTTTATTTTTTTGAAAGTGCCACAGTTTTGACACTTTATGAAACATTTCAAAACCAATTTGAATCAAGCACATCCAAACGTTTCCCTGTGAGTGTGTGTGAAGTATCTGATGACTCAAGATCTGATGCAAACTTGGAAATAAACAGAAAGATGTGGAATTTAAATAAATCATTCAATACATGTATTTATATATATTTTTATTTTATTTTTATTTATTGATTCAAAATCTATTTAATGTTTATTATTTATTTCAATAATGTGTTTATAAATACAAATTATTGTAATAAATATTTATAAATTATTATTTAATGTTTATATTTTATTTATTTGAATTGTATTAAAAATATACTTATATATTTATTTGAATTTTATTTTTAAAAACCATTTAGTATTTATTTATTTATGTTTAATTGAATATTTATTATTATAATTATATATTTTTATTTTATTTAATACTTATTTAAATTTGATTTATTAGAATAATGTGTTTATTTATAATTTATTTATATTTTATTAGTTTATTTGAATTTTATTAAAATGATTTAGTATTATTTATATTTTATTTATTTGAATTTTATTTCTTAGTTGTATTATTTATATATTTATTATTTATTTATTTATTTAATACGTATTTATATTTTATTTATTTATCTGAATTTTATTTATTAAAAACATTTAATATTTCTATTTAATTGAATATTTATTATTATAATTATATTTTTTATTTTATTTAATACTTATTTAAATGTGATTTATTAGAATAATGTGTTTATTAATTTATTTATATTTTATTAGTTTATTTGAATTTTATTAAAATGATTTAGTATTATTTATATTTTATTTATTTGAATTTTATTTCTTAGTTGTATTATTTATATATTTATTATTTATTTATTTAATACTTATTTATATTTTATTTATTTATCTGAATTTTATTTATTAAAAAACATTTAATATTTCTATTTACTTGAATTTTTATTATTATAATTATATTTTTTATTTTATTTAATACTTAAATTTGATATATTAGAATAATGTTTATTAATTTTATTTAATATTTCTTCATTTATTTGAATTATTTATTAGAATCGTATTTATTTGTTAATTTTATTTAATACTTAATTTATATTTTATGTATTTATTTTAATTTATTAAATTGGTATTTATTTATATTTTATTTACTTGAATTTATTTATTTATCATATTTATTTATTAGTATTTTATTTTTATTTATGTATTTGTAAGCTTTCAGAAATGTTTATAATAATAAATAATGATTCAACTTGTACTTATTTAGCAAACACTTAAATGTATTGCTCCTATAAGGCTTTTATTTATGTTCAACAGGCGTTTAATTGCTCTTGGGCTGCAGAAATGTATTCATCTTCATGGACCTTTGTATTAA
Source organism: Megalobrama amblycephala (assembly GCF_018812025.1). Lineage (NCBI taxonomy): Eukaryota > Metazoa > Chordata > Actinopteri > Cypriniformes > Xenocyprididae > Megalobrama > Megalobrama amblycephala. The sequence goes on from NC_063067.1 coordinate 3,330,400, forward strand.
TTGATTGCCTTTAATGATTCACAGATTTTAAGTTTCTGATTTCGTGATTCAGGATGATTTGTTTTCCTGGAATATTTCCAGTTCCCTAAGAGGAGGAAGAATTCCACTTTATTTCACCTCTCTCTGACAGTAAGTGTGCTGAATATTAATTGGTGTGTCACCGCCTCTGTAGTGAAGAAGGAGTGGTGACAGGATTTAAATAAGAGCCGAACGTTCCCTGAATTCATCAACACAAACACAGACGTCCGTCAGAGACAGAGCTGAACTTCACTCAGAGACTCAGGTAACAGCACTGCTGCACTTCATGATCACTTCATGTTAATAGTTCATGCTTACATGGATTGAAAATACATTAATGCATTAAAATATATTTGTTAATGTAACAAATTAAAGCCTGTATAACATGCTTTATACAAAACAGCTTAGTTGAACTTTATTATTAAATTAGAAATATCATTAAACTTATATGCATTACATTTTCATATATGCATTATATTTAAATATGCATGAGTTTGAGACCTAAGAATGTAAGTTATTGTAAAACATGTTTTTGCACATTAGCATGATCAATATGATCAGTCGTTGGTTTAGACATGATGATGTCGAGTCAGTTACTGCAGCTGGATGATTATGATGATGATGATGATGATGATGATGATCAGGGTTGGGGAGAAACGAAATACATGTAACATATATTTACAATACAAAATTTGAGTAACTGTGTTTCAATACTGTTACATTTTAAATGGGTGGTAATCAAATTACAAGTTACATCTGAAAAATATTTATGTATTAAGGTCATTTATTTAATTTAAACATTAATGTAAACTGTAACGGGCAATTAATGTAAACAGCAGTTGGTGATTCTCCAAATCTGACGGTCTACAAAAGCATCCTAAGCTACAATTCTGTTCATAAGATTCATATTCAATATTAATAATGTAAAAAATTAATAAAATTAGGGATCTGGGATCATAAAAATTGCTTCTTTTTTTATATAGTACTGTACTGAATTTCACTTTTTCTCATTTTTTCATTGCATCTCAATTTCTGCACACTAACGAATTTTTTATCATAACTAAGAAGATTCGTTGAATAAAACAGGAGTTTTGGCGCGAGTCCAGAATAATAAACTCAGGCTGTTTGATTGACAGCTCCAGCGATTGTAAAGGGAGCGTTCTTTAATCGCTTTCTATATATAATTTAATCACCATTTAAATAACAGATTATTTTCATCCTATTAAGAGAAACAGGTTATAATGCAGGTTATGAGGTCCAATTATGAAGGGGAAAAAGACTGACAATTTTTTTCTCAGAATATCAAGTTTAAAAGTCTGAATTGCATGATAAAAGCTTGTGAATGTGAGAAAAGAGTCAGTATTGTGACTTTATATCTCAGAATTCTGACTTTATAACACAATTATGAGTTTGAATCTCGCAATTCTGAGAAAAAAAAAAGAAGATGCAAACTTGCAATTGCCAGAAAAAAGTAGCAATTGCCTTTTTTTTCTTTAGTGACAAAAAACTTTTTGAAGCATGTATTTTGTAATCTGTAGTTGAAATACATCTTAAAAGTAACCTTCCCAGCCCTGGATGTCATCACGAGGGTTAATGATGGTTGTTCAGGTGTGTGTGAGTGTGTAAGTGACGCGTCTTTGTTGAAGTCTTTTGTGATGAGCTGTGATAATGACTCGTGGGAGGTGACGGGTGTCAGACAAGCAAGAAACTGCATAATGATTTTATAATTTGCACGATTAAAATAGTCACTGAGAACATGTCATTAATGAATTTAATAGAGAAACATGATGACAAAATATGTCAGTAGGTCGTGACATGATATTTCGGTGCGGAAAACTGACAGGAGACAATATATTGATCCGTTTTAGTAATTGAACAGTGTCACACACACACACACACACACACACACACAGTTTAGATGCACTGCTTTCTTATGATGATTTTCCATTTGTCAGAATAATAGTGAAGTGATGAAGACTCAAAATATTCATGTTGATATTTGATTCATGATTGATATTTGTCTACAAAATTATACAGACTGACATAGAAAAGATTTTAAAAATAAATAAATTGTATTTATTTATTTTATTTATTTTTAAAAATTTGTATTTAATTATATTATTTAATATTTATTTATTTTAATTATTTATTAACATGTTATTTCATATTTATTTATTTATATTTAATTTAACTCATTTTAAGTTTTATTATAATTTACTTATTACAATTTAAATTTTTTTGAATTGTATTTATTTATTTAATTTTTATTTATATTGTATTTTATTTTTATTGATTTATTTATATTGTACTTATTTATTTATTCTATATTTCACTGAATATTTATTTCTATTTTATTTCTTTCTTTTATTTTTTCACAAATTTATTAATTTGTCTATTTATACATCTATGTGTTTATTAGAATTTATTTATATTTTATTTATTTATTTATTTATTTTTGATAAAGAATTTAACATTTTAATGTATTTTTCTCTTGATTTTTCAACCTACTTGCAGAAATGTCTAGATTTGACCCCACCAGCGCAAATGCAGCTGTGGCCACGACCTCATCTGCGTCTGCAGCAGCTGCTGCTCCAGGTGAGGAGAAGGATGATTTCAGATATCAGTTCATTCCTTTGATTTCACTGTATCCGTATGTCCAACCCTTTCCTTCCTCTTCCCCAGACTCTCTTCTGACGGTGCGCTCCGTCGACCTCCTGAAGTCCAAGGATGGGCCGAATCGACGTGAACATCGCACAGACGCTTACGTCAGCGACAAGCTGATCGTCCGCAGAGGACAGACCTTCCAGATGTGGATCGAGCTCTCCAGACCTTTCAACCGCAAATCAGACAACCTGCAACTGCAGCTGAGTGAGTGTGTTTGAGTTTGAGTGAAAAACCTGTTCCACAACAGTTATTATTTTTCAATTTAATCTCACTAGAGGCTCGCTTGACTTCATTCTGTGCTTACAAACATCTCAGCAGATGACTCAGGTCCAGACTTGTCTGGAATCCCTATTACCATTTGTTTTGAGTTTGTTTAGTTCATGTTTTTTCTCCATTACTGCAGTATCTCCTCCTCATTTCCACCGGACGCACCTCTGACTTCGCATAATCAGATCAAGCGAGGTGTTGAGCGACATTTCTCTCACACCTAGAATCAGAAACACCATTAAAACCAGCAGCAGAAAAACCTGAATCAGAATGAAATCAGCATTGGGCTAAAAACAACAACATTTGGGTTGTTTTCAACCCAAAGGCGTGGTGAATATAGGACAGAACACATGTTGGGTTAATTTTACCCAGCATAATGGCTTGTTTAATTTTAACTATAATACTGGCTTCTTCTTTTTACTTCATACATGAATTAATGTTTACGGATTTACTTAAATCCTCTAAACTTTTTTTAAAATACTCCACACAACCACTGGTTTGCATCATAATTCCTTTATTTTCAATATTTTATATCTTTTTTTTTTATTTATATTGCCTACATTTAAGCTCGATTAACAAATATTAGAAGTAATCTGTTAAGACAAAAACTACCAAAACACTGGGTTACACTGGGTTGTTACGTCTGAACCAGGGTCTGAGTAACATAAAAACTACCAAAACACTGGGTTGTTACGTCTGAACCAGGGTCTGAGTAACATAAAAACTACCAAAACACTGGGTTGTTACGTCTGAACCAGGGTCTGAGTAACATAAAAACTACCAAAACACTGGGTTGTTACGTCTGAACCAGGGTCTGAGTAACATAAAAACTACCCAAACACTGGGTTGTTACGTCTGAACCAGGGTCTGAGTAACATAAAAACTACCAAAACACTGGGTTGTTACGTCTGAACCAGGGTCTGAGTAACATAAAAACTACCCAAACACTGGGTTGTTACGTCTGAACCAGGGTCTGAGTAACATAAAAACTACCAAAACACTGGGTTGTTACGTCTGACCCAGGGTCTGGGTAACATAAAAACTACCAAAACACTGGGTTGTTACGTCTGACCCAGGGTCTGGGTAACATAAAAACTACCAAAACGCTGGGTTGTTACGTCTGACCCAGGGTCTGGGTAACATAAAAACTACCAAAACGCTGGGTTGTTACATCTGACCCAGGGTCTGGGTAACATAAAAACTACCCAAACACTGGGTTACACTGGGTTGTTACGTCTGAACCAGGGTCTGGGTAACACAAAAACTACCCAAACACTGGGTTGTTACGTCTGACCCAGGGTCTGGGTAACATAAAAACTACCCAAACACTGGGTTGTTACGTCTGACCCAGGGTCTGGGTAACACAAAAACTACCCAAACACTGGGTTGTTACGTCTGACCCAGGGTCTGGGTAACATAAAAACTACCAAAACGCTGGGTTGTTACGTCTGACCCAGGGTCTGAGTAACATAAAAACTACCAAAACGCTGGGTTGTTACGTCTGACCCAGGGTCTGGGTAACACAAAAACTACCCAAACACTGGGTTGTTACGTCTGACCCAGGGTCTGGGTAACATAAAAACTACCCAAACACTGGGTTACACTGGGTTGTTATGTCTGACCCAGGATCTGGGTAACACAAAACTACCCAAACACTGGAAAAATAAATTAAAAAATGACCCAAAAGGCTCAACCCAGGATTTTGGTAAAAAAAAATAAGAATCACAATTAATGTCTGAATGTGATCAGATTACAGATGAATCAGTAAATATTAGATGCAGAACCAAAATCAGCTAATTAGCTGGATTTAAAACTGTTTTGTTGTATATCTTGTGTGGAAGTCTTTGTGTACTCAACCGTCACTCATACAATATAAACACACAGCGGCTACAGAAATGAAAGCATGTTTTTCATCCGGAGTCTAATTGTTTGACTAATAAATCAGTGTGTGACAAAGAGAGAAAGATGTCCAGACACTCTGACGGTTAGATCAATTATCTTTCTCTTTATTCAGAAGAGAAAAACTGACAGATGAATGTGTTTCTGATGGATGTGAGTCATTAAGTGGTTGGTTTTGGGCCAGGACTAGTTATTATGTTATCTAATCCTGCTGCTCCTTCATTCTCTTTTCTTAATCGATCTTCAGCTGAGTCACTGACAGATGGTTTGATTAAAGCTAAACCATTAACATTTCCATGTCTCTCTACCGCAGATTCCTTCGTTACTACTGGGATCCGCATCTCCGTTCCGTTAGTGGACGAACTGGAAGACAGACGCTGGGAGATGAAGATAGTTGAGCAGAAGGACAACCGGATCCGGCTGTCGGTCAACACCCTGCCGACCGCCTCCATCGGCCGCTACATGATCACCGTCGAGTCCTTCTCGCCGAAGGGGAAGCTGTTGTTCCCCTGCACCCCGAATGACCTGTACCTGCTCTTCAACCCCTGGTGTGAAGGTACGGACCGAACCCAACATTAACATTATTTACATTATTACATATTACATATTACATTCACTTCAGTGAAGTAACACTGCCTTGATCTGTCATCCTCAGCTGATCCTGTGTTTTTGGATAATGAGGCGGAAAGAAAAGAGTATGTTCTGAACAGCATGGGCAGAATTTATTACGGAACCGAAAGGCAAATTGGAGCCAGAACATGGAATTATGCCCAGGTGCGAAAACACACACTTCCATTATAGAGAGTGACGATTATTATTATTATTATTATTATATTTTATTTTTATTTACATTATTATTTTTATTAGTAGTAATAATGCTATTATTATTATTATTATATTATTTTTAAAATTATTTTTTATTATTTTCCCATTGCTATTATTTGTATTGTCATTATTATTTATATTCTTAGTAGTAGTAGTAGTAGTGTTGCTATTAATAATGTTATTACTGTTGCTATTAGTAGTGGTAGTTGTCAGGGGCGTAGCAGCCATTTTAAAAGTGGGGGGGACAGCTGTATGGTGATGTGACCCAAAGCTGATGTTCATAATAATAAATTCTAAATAGAATACCAATTGGCATTTTACAGCACCCCAGTGGCAATTTTGGGAACATGCCGTGATAGCTTACAGGAACCTATTTTTGTGAAACCATCCTCAAAATTTAAAAATACTGCAGGACTTTGAGACCAATGTGAGACCATCTATACTTTATTTAGATAAAGATATTTTATGATATTTAAAATATTCTCTGCATTCAATAATAAAATGCCTTAAACTGGAAATTCAGTGTTTAATCTTGTCATTATAAATTACTCTATTCTCCTATTTGATACTGTTCAGTGCTTTGACACAATCTGTATTATTAAAAGCACTATATAAATAAAGGTGATTGATGGTTGATCTTTTGTTTTAAGGAATTAAATTGATGTGTAATTCCTTAAAATATTGGCAAACAGTTCCAATTAAGAAAACACTGCCTTAAAATAGTCAATCTGCTTTTTTTTATACAAATCTCACCTGTACACATTCTGGAGAGGTTGAGCAACTGTCCCCTCTCTCTGTCAGTGACGTCACAGCCTGCCTTTCCTACAGACCAGTTAGGACATAAAGTAGAATATTTACATAAAGTATAAAAAAATATATATTTTAAATTTGATAAAGTATTTTAAGATATTCGGTGCAAAACAAATTTGATTTATTGTGAAAGGATAATTCTACTCCGCGAGCAGCACGTAGGCAACAAAAGACAGCAGAAACCAATAATTTGTTACGTCTCATTTAGCAGACGCTTTTATACAAAGCGACAAGTAGGAGAGCATTTAACACACTGAATCCGGCGCGACGTGACGAGGTCCATACAGGTTCTGTTGTCTTTTGACGTTACAGTAGTTTAAATCATAACATGAAAACTTTATCGCGTGATTCGTGTCATCACGACATACTGTAACATACTTAAAGTGTGTGTTTGAAAAAAGGATGTAATCGTCCTTTGCTTTTTTTCTGGGGTGCATTTTATCCCAGACGGCGAATGAACGAACGAAAACTCACAACACCAACAAGAGATTTGAAGCTCATAGCAGACGCGCCCAAGAGATGATTCGCTCTGTGATTGGCTGAATGTTAGTTCACTCAAATCTAAGTAACAAATCAGAGAACACTGCCGGTGCCGGAAATATTCACGCTGGATCCAAAAAAATAGCAGGGGCAGAATCACCAGTTTCTAAAAGTGCGGGGGACGTGTCCCCCCGTCCCCCCGGTTGCTACGCCCTGGTAGTTGTTGTATTTCTGTTATTATTGTTATTATTGCTATTGTTATTATTTTTCCATTGTTATTATTATTTTTATTGCTATTATTATTATTTATTTATTTTTATTAATTATATATGTATTTTTTAAATATTTTTTATTATTAATATTGCAATTTTTTGCCATTATTAGCATTTTTACATTATTACTATTATCAATAGTAGTATTTACATTATTATTATTATTATTATTATTATATATTTTTATTATTCCTCATTATTATTATTATTATTATTTATTTACATTATTATTTTTATTAGTAGTAATATTGCTATTATTATTACATTTTTTAAAAATATTTTTATTATTTTCCCATTGCTATTATTTGTTTTGACATTATTATTATTATTTATATTATTATTAGTCATAGTATTTGTATTAATAATATTATTACTGTTGCTATTAGTAGTAGTAGTTGTATTTCTGTTATTATTTGTTATTATTACTATTCTTATTAGTATTTCCGTTGTTGTTGTTATTATTATTATTATTATTATTATTATTGCTATAATTATTAACTTATTTTTATTAATATTATTAATATTGCAATTTTTATTGCTATTATGATCATTTACATTATTATTATTTGCATAATTTTTATTATTATTATTATTATGTACATTATTATTTACATTAGTTACGTTATTATTTCTATTACTATTACATTATTGCTCTTATTATTATCATTATTATGATCATTTTTATTATTTTGCAATGTTTTTCATCAGTTTGAGCAGGATATCCTGGAAGCGTGTCTGTTCCTGTTGGAAAGGGGTCGGGTCGCCATGACCGAATGGAGAGATCCGGTGATCGTGTCCAGGATGATCTCTGCTCTGGTGAGTCTCATTCACAAGACATGGACATGGATTCAGAAGCTGTGTAAACTGTGGGACGGTTTGAACAAATGTATTACTGACAAGTCTTTGCTCTCAGAAGTTTTGCTCTTTTATAAGCAGTAATCTCATAATTATTGTAATTACAACATGACGTGAACGCGCCTTAAAGGTGCAGTAAGCAATTTCTAAGACATGCTTTTGATATTTGAAATCATCTAAACAAACACGCTCCTATCTTGATAGCTCCGCCCCAAATTCACTAACACACTATGCAGCACAGGCACCTCCCCCCTCATGAGTAGACACGCCCCATTACTCCTGATTGGCTACAAGTGTGTTTTGGTGCTCGGTCCGATTCACTTTCAACAGGGTTCTCATAAATCACTTACTGTACCTTTAAGATGCCCGATTCAAGAACTGAGACGCACTTGTTTTGAAAAGGTTTCCTCCTCTTCTCTGTGACAGGTGAACTCTAATGATGACCGAGGTGTGCTGATGGGTAATTGGTCGGACAGCTATGTAGGCGGGACAGCGCCCACCGCCTGGAGTGGGAGCGGAGACATCCTGAGACAGTTTTTCAAGAGTGCAGGAAATCCGGTCAAATTCGCCCAGTGCTGGGTCTACGCTGGAGTCACGACATCCGGTACGTGCATAACTGCGGTTTGTGTACGCTATTTGTATCATAAATCGTTTGCATTTGAGTAAAAATATCTGCTAAATGACCGAATGCAATTGTAAAGTAGGCCAAAAACCAACGCTATGCGTGTATGCAAATCAGACGAGAATGATTGGCCAGCGCAATGCACACGTGTTTGTTGTAATAACTGTCAGTCCTCAAGGGGGCACTAGTTTCCTTCAGCTGTCTGTGTCATTAAATCTAATGTGGTGTTATTTCTCATGTGTTTCTCTTTCCGTTTCTCTCTCAGTGTTGAGATGTCTCGGTATTCCGACTCGTTGTGTGAGCAACTTCAGCTCCGCCCACGACACAGATCTTTCCTTGACCACAGACATTTATATTGATGAAAAGCTGGAATTAATTAAAGACTTGACCGACGATTCTGTCTGGTATGATAAAAACAACCATCCATCAATCAATGTCTGTCACATGTTCCTTTGATTATTGGCATTAATGTCATTAGTGTCATTTTATAATTACTGTATGTCATTTTTTTACATTTTTTAGATTATGATGTTTTTTTGGGGGATTTTCTCAAATAGAAGAGAGACGCTTATCAGACATTTCTGCATCCCATTACTTTTATTTTGCATTAAAAGAAAAAAAAACATTTTTATTATTATTTTGAGAAGTAATAGATATGTTAGATGAACAATTATCTACTAAAAACCTATATCTAGTAATATATAACATACAGAATGAAAAATAGCTAGTTGTGATTTATGGGAAATAGAAGAATTTTTATTTACTTTTGATTAAATTTAAATTAAACAAATAGTATAATTTCATATATATTTTGTGCATTTATTTTGTTGTTTATTTAGTGTTTTATCAGTATAAAATCAGGGTTTTGAACTGTATTTAGAGCTGTCCCAAAGAAATCTCATTTTTATTTTATTTTGAGAAGTAATAGATATGTTAGATGAACAATTATCTAATATAAAACTTAGATTTAATATTTAACCCTTTAGAATTAAAAATGGCTAATTGTGATGTATGGTTTTTTTTTTTTTTTTTTATTAATTCAGTTTTTTATATACTTTTTGTGCATTTATTTTGTTGTTTACATAGTGTTTATAAATGTAAATTTTAGGGTTTTAAACCATATTTGACCTGTCCCAAATTTCCGTAAGGGTTGAAAAAGATTCAAACATCATATTAAATGAACAGAAAATAAAACAGTAATAAAGTATTTAGTGTGACGTCCTGTGGCTGATGATCATTATTTTTCGAAGGTTAAGCTGACATGACCAAATGTGACTTTCTATTTTATTCTACTTTTATTGTGTAAATTGCTGACTGCCAGTAAACACTCTCACGATCGCTCTCTTTCGGTGCAGGAACTTCCACGTGTGGAATGAGTCGTGGATGACCCGACCAGACCTGCCGTCAGGTTACGGTGGGTGGCAGGTGGTGGATGCGACCCCTCAGGAGCCCAGCCAGGGTTCGTACCGCTGCGGTCCCACACCCGTATCTGCAGTCCGCAATGGACAAGTCGACCTGAAATTCGACACTCCGTTCGTCTTTGCTGAGGTGAGAACTTTCATAAAGTATAAACCTCTTTTTACCCTCATTTGCTGATCTGATGATGATTCATTTTGAGCATTTTAATCAATTTTAGCTCTGAGTCAAAACATCTACTAAATCTCTGAAATCATTTCACTGTGTGTCTCAGGTGAACAGTGATAGAATCTACTGGCAGAAGAAACCCGATGGAAGTTTCAGTCAGATCAGCGTGGAGAAGAACTCCATCGGCCAGCGCATCAGTACCAAAGCTGTGGGATCAGAAGAGCGCATGGACATCACACACCTCTACAAATACCCAGAGGGTAACAAAACTAATGCATCTGTGTCCAAAACCTCCAGCGGCCTTCCTGTAAAACATTTTAAGGAATCATAAACAGATAGATTTTCCTTGTTATCATGTATTTTTAATTGTAATTTAATTTGTAATTTTGGCCAGAACTTCCTGGTAGAAGAGATTTATATCTCAATGGGATTGTTCCTGGTAAAATAAAGGATAAATAAAATAAATAAATAAACAGTAAACCCTAATATTAACCCATTTCCATACATGTTTGTATTTAATATTCATACATATGCATATTAAATTATTGTAATAATTATAATCTTAATTGTAGCACCTTTCATACAAGAAATGCAGCTCAAAAGACTTTTATTTTTAAGATGGAAGAATGGGGTTTTACAGATGCTAAAAATGTGGCTTTGAAATAAAAGATTGGTGTCAAAGAGTACACCCAGGTTCCTAACTGACGAGGAAGACTTAACAGAGCAGCCATCAAGTGTTAGACAGTATTCTAGGTTATTACGTGCGGAGGTTTTTGGTCCATTAATTAGAATCTATGTTTTTTCAGAATTAAGTAGAATTGATAAGTTTCGTTGGGGCACAAAGAAATATAGAGCCGAGTATCATCAGCTTAACTGTGAAAACTAACGCCATGCTTCCACGGGTAGCATTTACAGAGTGAAAAGCAACGGTCCTAGTACTGAGCCTTGTGGTACTCCATATTGAACTTGTGATTGATGTGACATCTCTTCGTTTACTACTACAAACTGATAACGGTCAGATAAGTATGATTTGAACCATGCTCAAAATCATATGCCCATGCTTTTTTTAATAAGAGGTTTAAAAACAGCCAGCTTAAAATTTTTTGGTATGCATCCTAATAAAGAGAATCTATAACATCTGGAAGCATCTCTTTCAATAGCTTAGTCGGTATAGTGTCTAACATACATATAGTACATGTTGTTGATTTTGATGATTTAACAAGTTTAGACAATTCTTCCTCTCCAATAGCAAAGAATGAATGGAATTGTTCCTCAGGGCTTGACATCTGATGTGATACTGTAGTGAACAGTTGCATGGCTATAATTTTCTCTCTATGAGTATCAATATTGCAAGCAAAGAAATTTACAAAGTTATTATTGCTGTGTTGTTTGGAAACATCAGAAGTTGAAGCTCTATTTCTCGTTAATTTAGCCACTGTATCAAATAAATACCTAGGGTTGTGTTTGTTCTCCTCTAAGAGAGTGAAAAAGTAAGCAGATCCTAGCATTTTTTAAGGCCTTTCTGTATGCAATAACACTTTCCGTCCACGAAATGCGAAATACCACTAGTTTTGTTTTGTTCCAGCTGCGCTCCATTTTTCCGACTGCTTTCTTAAGGGCGTGAGTGTGCTCATTATACCACGTCGCCTGACTATTTCCCTTTATCTGCCTTAATCTTCTAGTATTTTGAACAGGGCTAATATTCCAACTCTTGAATAAAATGCAGCAACTCACATTCCTCATTCCCTCCCTTTATCTTCATATCCGTCAGGTTCGGAAGAGGAACGCATCGCTGTGGAAACGGCCAGTCGCTTCGGCTCCAAGCCAACTCTGTACCCATCACCCACCGACAACGACGTGAGCGTTGAGATCGTCATAGACGGGGCAGGACCTCGTATCGGTGAAGACGCCAAACTCTCCATCGTCCTGAAGAACAAGAGCTCAAAGCAGCGCACGGCCAGTCTGCTGTATGAGGTTCTGGTCATGTACTACACTGGAGTGCTGAAAACCACCGTGAAGAAGGACCAGATTCCTGTCGACCTCAAACCGCAAGAGAGTTAGTGAAGTTTGACTGTTAAACCCCTTAAATTTAAGGAAATTGAATGCAACATTAGCTAATCAAGATGCATAAATCTCAGGTCAATCAAACTGATTAAGATGCTGTTCACATACAGAAATATCTATTTAAATTCCATTTGAAAGTAAGCATTATATGGTCTGCCTTAACACCACTGAACATTTTTGAATGCATTTGAAAACGGACTGCAAATCAGGCCTCAAGTGATTTTTAACAAATCCAACTATGTTGGGTTAATTACTGGAATATGAGAGCAAAGACTTTGCATGAAATCTCTTCAACACAGCTGCTGTTTTAAATCATAACACAGACAGTCTGCTCCAAAACTACAATGCAAAATGGCACACAGTTGTTTTATCATTGTCATTAATGCCATGTTCTCTTGTCTCCCTTCAGCCAAGACTATTCCCTGGACTCTGCAGTATAAGGAGTACATGAGTCATCTGGTGGATCAGGGCGCTCTGATGCTCACGCTCACCGGACGGGTCAATCAGACCAAACAGATTCTGGCCACACGGTTCAACTTCAGACTGCGCACACCAGACCTCATCATCACTGTACGCCAATGAGACACTAGTCTTTATTTGTCACAACATGTTTATGTTTCATGATGTTGCATTTTGGTCGCAGTTAGATTATGTAACCATAAAGAGTAGTGCACTATATACCAAGTCTTCTGAAGTTATGTGATGCTTAGAGTGAGGAACTGCAACCTGGTGAAACATCTGAAGGTGTCATATTTGGATTCAGTTCATCACAAATAGAAACTCTACATTCATTGATTGTGTTTGTACTGTTTTCAGCCTGTAGATAGCGCTGTGGTGGGTAAAGAGTTGACAGTCAAGATCACGTTCCAGAACCCGCTGTCACAAGTGTTGAGGAACGTTTTGTTCCGGATAGAGGGATTGGGAATGCAGAGCGTCAGAAAGATTGCATATGGGTAAGACTTTCAGTGTTTAACAGCAGTTTAATTTCAGCTGTGACGTGATCATGCACTTTAGATTTGTTTAGAAACATAAATTGTACTACATTAAATATGATATTTAGAGTGAAAATCTTCCAGAGAGTTGATATTGTGTTTCTGTCTGTCAGTGATGTGGAGAAGCTAGCGACGGTTACACTGATGGAGAAGTTTGTTCCCACCGTCTCCGGCTCTCAGAAGCTCCTGGCATCGATGGACTGTCGTCAGCTCACTCAGGTTCACGGATTCACCGATATTGTGGTCAAACCAAAGTGAAAAACTCTTTCATTGTGAAGTAATAATAATTCAGTATTTTCATTCACAACTGATGAAAGTCAACAATAAAGACCCTATTTTATTCATATCCTGTCTGTTGTTTATTGTGTGTGAACAGATATTCATCGTTCTTCAATGTGTATTTGCATAATAATCAGCAATCTGTTTCGATTATTAGCAATATTAGTTATAGAATTGAACACTTGTCTTTATTCAGATGCTGCAGATATATATGCAGAAATTTAAACCAAAGACCACAAAATTTCAAAAGTAATTCAATGTTAACAGCTGGAGAGGAGAGAGAAAATGGCTTCAGAGATTTCCTTACAAAATAACATAATAGAAACGCTGGAAATGTAGCATATTAAAAAGAAACTCAACATATAATATTAAATCATGTAAAATTTTATAGTAGATTTGAAAAGCAAATGCAAAGTATTAATGACAGACAAAAGCAAGTAAGTCATTGTGTTAATTAGAAAATATAGACTAAAATATGGCCACTCAAATGTATATACTTCTCACAAATATTTTATTATAGTTCATGTTTTATTTTGCACATGTACACATTTTTTCTATCACATATTAATTTTCTTTATAATTGTAAGTAAAATATACTTTGTGGTTAATGTGTTTTTTTTTTTAATTTCCATCTTCTAAAAAAAACACATCCATAGTTAATCTTTTCAGATTTCATTTGATCTCTTTTCATTTTAACTGACAGGAGTGATGATCAGTGGGTTTGAGTTTTTGACTTAATCATTTTTGCATGGGCTTAAATATGGATAGAGTTTGTCACTGAAAGTCTGACCAGTGAAAGAGTAGATATGAGATCTGGAGTCCACGTCATAAAAAGAGACCAGACCCTCCTCATAATTCACAAACACTCCCACTTTCTCAAGTGTCTCTCTGTAAGGGAACATAACCAATGGATTATCACTAACTGCATACTGATTCTCATCAACCAGACTCAGAATCCAGTATCCATTCTCAGGAATCGGGATAATGTCCTCCTTCCTGTTAATGGATTCTCTAATCACTCCTAAAGCCCACTCAGTCTTCCCTTCACCTGCACCTCATAGTAAAATCTCCCTGAACTGAATCGTCAAATCTCTTTGGGTTTTGAGGGACATCCTGCCTGATGTCTCCTTCACCGACTTGTTTTCCATCATTAGACAGGATGAGATATGGATTAGCTGTATCAGGATCCAGAGTCAAATCCACTGAGAGAGATCAGACATTATCAATCAACTTCAGAACAAACATTTTCAGATGTACAGTATATAATACAGGTTAACAAAGTATTGTATGTGTATTGAAGAAAATGGTGTCGATGTACCTGCATATTTCTGCACAAACTTTAACCCTGTGAACACAGATGACACTATAATGATGAATTATTATAGGAATAATTTCAGGTTAACAGTGAGTTTATCTATTAACAGCATCAGTAGCATATAAATGTTGCTCATCCCTTCATTTGTAAAAAGTGCAGAATGTGTTTACAGTAAATATACTTACAATGGAGGTCTATGGGACAAACATGAGGATTTAAGAGAAGAAATTTGAAGCTTGTATTTTTAACAATACAGTATAACGTGTCATTTAAGCTGTAAAGTGACTAAATTGTCCTTGAGGTGGGAACACTTTTTTTAGACAGATTATCATTTTTTTTTTTATAGTTTGTACACAGATACACATTCGCTTCTAGTATTTTAAGTAATACTGCTTTAAATGGTTATGACATGAGTTAAAGTTTCGATATGACAGGGTTAGTTGTAATGATTATATTTTTGCAACAGTGTGATCCCTTACAAACTGAGACTACATATAGTCTCTGTTGATCACCAGCATGACACAATGATTAAAATGGATTTAACCCAGAATATTCCTTGAAAAAAATATTTTCTTAGTTACTGACAAAAAAATCTATACACTGTTATGGCAAGGGGGGAGTTTTGTTTTTGTTTCATTTGTGGAAATAATTAAAAGCACAAGCCTCAGTAAGCTGGCCCTGCCTTCCTTTCTCATTTAGAACTTTATCACACTTGTGCCGAAACCTGGGAAGGAAGAAGAAATGCCTCTACCGTCATGCATACCCTATAGTTCGCCATTTGCGGATGTCATCCAATCCCTTGCGGGACTCCACCAAGAACATCATCAGACACTGATAAACATGAGGGATGATCAGGATCACGGGTTCCAAGCCCTCATCCATGCACAACAGGAGGACCGTGAGCTGTTCCAGAGCTGGATGGACCAGGAGGTTCAGGTTGCGGGGGCTCCATCTGCCTCGGTTACTCCCACTCATGTACCATTATCTAAGATGGTTCCTCAGGACGTCCCTGAGGCGTTCGTCAATTTTTTTGAAAATACAGCAGAGGCATGTGTGTGGCCACGAGCCCACTGGCCGGAGCACCTCATCCCACTTCTCTCAGGAGAGGCACAAGTGGCAGCCCAGCAGCTGCCCATCCAGAACCTCCTGGTCTACGAAGACATGAAAGAGCCATCCTGCAGCAGGTTGGCCATAGTCCAGAACAAGGCTTGACCTGAGCGAGAGTGGCTGGCCCTTCTTGATGGCTTAACAGCTTCTGGACACATGCCGCAGATGACTGTTGGCTGGGGGAGGCGACGTTGAGCAGATCATCGATAGAGTGGTGCTGGAGCAATTAATTCCATGTCTCCCAAAGAAGACAGCCGAATTGGTCCAGTGCCAATGCCCGACATCTCTGGACCTGGCCATTCAACAGATGGAGAACCAGATGGTGGCCTGCCCTGGGGTCGGCAAATATTTGCCATCTCTCTTTCTCTCTAATCCCTTCCCTGGGATTTCTCCCTCTCTCTCTTCCTCTCGACCGGTCCCTTTCCTTAGGTCCCGTTTGAATGTCCTTCCTCGAACCCCACCCCAAACGACAGAGTCGTCAGGCTCATAGACCTCCAGCTGGCCAGAAAATACCACCCGGGGGGGGGCTGGGGGGGCCAGTGCTGGTGCAGCGTCAGCTCCCATTACTCTGCTTGCTCCACATCAATTCTTTGACCCACTTCCTGTCACTAGGGCAGCGGGGAGGTCTGGGCCATCCTGTTGGCATTGCAGGAACCTGGGACATCTTTTTGACAGGTGTCCAGTAAAGGAGGTGGGGACCATGATTCGAGCCTGGACACACCGCAGACTGCGCCCAATTAAGCTGGGTTGTACCAAATACCTGTGAGTATTAAGGTGGTTATTATCAGACTTAGGTGGATTCAGAATCCACCGGCTTCTCCAAAAGTGCCTTTGCAACCCTCTTCCTCTAATGCAGGTCCCCTTCGAGACAATTGGCATAGACCTCATCAGGCCATTAGAATGAACCGCTTGTGAGAATCGCTTTGCATTAGTGCTAGTGGACTATGCAACACAATACCCTGAGGCAGTTGCACTCCACAGCATTTCCACAAAAAGTGTAGCAGACACACTGTTTCATTTAATCTACCAAATGGCAATCCCAAAAGAGATTCTCACTGATTAGGGCACGGCATTCATGTCACGGACATTACACAAACTTTACAAGTTTGTTTGGTATTAAATCGATTTGCACCAGCATTTATCACCCACAAACAGACGGTCTGGTGGAACGATTTAACCGCACACTGAAAATCATGATTCGAAAGTTCGTTCACAAAGACAACAAAAAATGGGACAAATAGCTGGAGCCCCTCTTGTTCGCTGTGTACGAGGTCCTGCAAGCCTGTTGGACATTCTGAGAGAAATTTGAGAGGACGGACCTTCCGATAGCAGAATTGAAATTCAGTATGTGCTGGACCTGAGAACAAAACCTCACACTTTGGGGCAGCTCTCTATGGAGAATTTGTTAGACCCAGGACAAACAGGGGCTCCAGACTATGTGAATTTGCACTGGGAGATAAAGTGCTTGAAGTTAGTCAAACAGACAGGAGTGGGGTACGTCAAATATATTGCCTCAACCTCCTTAAAAAAATTGAGTGAGTCAGTGATGCTAGTGACGGTGGGGAGAAAGATCTTGGGCCAGAAGTAAGCACCAAATTCCAATCTCTTGCTCTGGCCCCAGGAGGAGATCACCTCTCGTTCTCACAGCTCACTGATGTAGCCAGGTTGCAAGCTAAATTTGCAGAGGTGTTCTTCGCCCCAGCTTGGCTGAACAAACCTGATTCAGCACCATACTGAGACCATGCCGGGTGTGGTGGTTCGCAGCCAACCATATCGTCTACCTGAACACAAAAAAAGGTGGTTCAGACTGAATTAGAGGTGATGCTGAACATGGATTTAATAGAAGAATCCCACAGTAAATCGGTGAGCCTGATATTTTGCCTAAATACATGCCTAAAACTGATGGCTCGATGAGATTCTGCGTGGATTATCAAAAGCTAATTGTTGTGTCGACACATCCAATGCCGTGGGTTGATGAATTGCTTGATTGGCTGGGTACAGCTCGTTTTTTATTCTACACTAGATTTAACTAAAGGGTATTGACAGATCCCCTTATTGCCTATATCAAATTGCCTATATTTGTTATGCTTCCTTTTGGGCTGCTCGGGGCACCGGCCACTTTTCAGCATCTGGACAGAGGGCTTGGAGTGGTCTTGTCCCAAGAGATAGAGGGAGAGGAGCAACCGGTTTGTCATCTCTTCAGGTACAACACATTCACTATCTGCACCATCATCATTATCCATGGCAAGATCTGATCCAGTGTTGGTTCTGTTCTCTGAACTCCTGGTTTCTCTCTGACTGGTGCTGATGAAGTTTGTTCCCACCGTCTCCGGCTCTCAGAAGCTCCTGGCATCGATGGACTGCCGTCAGCTCACTCAAGTGCATGGATTCATAGATATTGTGCTCAAACCAAAGTGAAAAACTCTTTCATTGTGAAGCTTTCTAATGCTCTCACTTCTCTTGAAGAATATTTACTAGATTTAATGGCATCTACAACTAAATAATAATTCAGTATTTTCATTCCCAACTGATGAAAGTCAACAATAAAGATCCTGTTTTATTCATATTCTGTCTGTTGTAATATTTATATGAGCAGATGTTCATGAACTCAAATCATTCTCAAATGTGTATTTACATATTTATTAGCAAGCAATTTAGTTTACAAGCAATATCAGTTATAGAATTGAACTCTTGACTTTATTCAGATAGCTTCATAAATTTCCTTACAAAATAACATGTTGAAACAAAAAAGTTTCTGGAAAGTCTGGAACTTTAGTATATTAGAAACAATTTCATAGTAGATTTGAAAAGCAAAGTATTAATGAAAGACAAAATAAATATATAGAGATGTGTAACAAATTGGCCATGTACATGTACATATAACACAAATATTTCATCATAGTTCATGTTTTGTCAGTGACTTATTTTTCTAAAGACCTACTTTCTAAAATCTACTTGATTTTGCAAATTCTTTTTTTGTTTTTATTTACAAATTCTAAAAACATCACATCCATATTTAATCTTTTCAGATTTGATTTTTTGTTTGTTTGTTTCAGTTGACTGGTGTGATGATCAATGGCTTTGAGTTTTTACCTTTATCAATAAGGTATGGGCTGAAATATGGATAGAGTTTGTCAGTGAAAGTCTGACCAGTGAAAGAGTAGATATGAGATCTGGAGTCCACATCATAAAAAGAGACCAGACCCTCCTCATAATCCACAAACACTCCCACCTTCTCAGGTTTCACTCTCAGAGATAAAGAGACAAATGGGCTGTCACGAGCTGCATAATTATTCTCAGTCCACTGAGTCACAGTCCAGTATCCATTCCCAGGACCCAGTGTGATTGACCCCTTCCTGTTAATGGATTCTCTGGCCACTCCTAATTCCCACTGAGTCTTTCCCTTCACCTGCACCTCATAGTAAAATCTCCCTGAACTGAATCCCTGCTTTGCCAGGACACAAAACCAGGCATCAAATCTCTTTGGGTTTTCTGGGACGTCCTGGTTAATGCCTCCATCACTGACTTGTTTTCCGTCATCAGACAGGATGAGACGTGGATGTGCTGTATCAGGATCCAGAGTCACATCCACTGAGAGAGATCAGACATTATCAATCAACTTCAGAACAAACATTTTCACAATGATAAAACACATTATGATCAAAAGTATTGTGAGTGTATTGGTGTCAATCACACTGTACCTGCAAACTTCTGCACAAACTTCAACCCTGTGAACACAGATGACAATATAATGATGAATTAGTAATAGGAATATTTCAGTGAGTTTCTCTCTATTAACAGCATCAGTGAAATGTAAATATTGATTGTCAATCAGTTTGTAAAACAGAATGTGTTTAACATTAATGCACTTACAATGAAGGTCTGAGACGATCATAACAGAGGGTTTAAAAGCAGAAATTTCAAGTCTGTGTTTTTATTAAAGCTGTAATAATCATTCAGTGTAAAAATTGCAGGAGGTGTAAAAACAGTGTAAAAACAGTGCATTATTTTTGCTGTTAAGTGCCTAAATTGTCCTTGTGAGGAGGGAAAACTTTTTAGACAGTTTATTTAGTAGTCAGATTCTGGTTGTGTGTCAGTGACATGATCCTGTGATAGAGTTTGTACAGGGATAGTTACGTCATGTGACTTACGTGTCACTAAAGTTCACATTATACTTCTGTAACTGGTTATGACGTGAGTTGTAGTTAAAAGATTTTAATAATGTGGTAATCACCAGCACATCACAGATGCTTAAAATTAATTTTAAAATGCATTTTCTTAGTTACTGACAAGAACCCTGTGTTTGATATTCACATACCAGTGAGTTTTTCATTTAGCAGTTTCTTCAGTTCAGTCAGAACTCTTTTCAGAGAGTTCACATCCACATCAGAGACACTACTGATCTCAGTCCAGTCCTTGGTGTGTGAAAGGGTGTTCAGGTACATCTACAGCAGAAGAGAGAAGACTAAGGTGCATTTGACTTTATTCTCTTTTAAACCACAAAATGGGTCCCTTATTTTATGTAGCACTTAAATAAAAGTTAACTGGATAGGTGTTACATTGTGTATTGTGCTTAAACTCCGAAATGTCATAAGAGTCCCATGAAAACTGGAGGGAGACACCGTGCCTTATCTTCTTTCGTTTGGGTTTATTAACATAATAGTCAGATATCGGCTAGATGCACAGAATGTGGGAAAACAATTAAAGATGCCGGAAAGAAAACATCAAATTTTATGAGACATCGCATCCACAGAGGTTAGTCACATTAACTAAGATAGCTATTATACTGTGGTGTAGCTGCAAGGCTCATTTGCATTGCCAGCCTGTTAAAATATGAGCAAAAAAAATATCTAGACTTTAAACCTAGCACTAGGTTTTATCAATCTTTTCGTGGTATATGCAGCTTTTCTCTTTTCTAATGTGTGTCCATAAGATAATGATACTGTCGTCAATAACAACGAAGCTGTATAACAAACTGCTGTATAGCAAACAGTGACTCACTGGCGCCATCTTGGGTCCACTTAGCGACTATATTGAAAATGACTACTCGTGTTGCCAGGATGATTGTTTTGTACATTATAATTGATTATAAAGTAACAAACTGGATGTACATTATCCCTTACACCATAGGACCTTAATTTTAAACAAAACAGATGATAGAAAGATCATATTATTTTGTCTATATAATACAACTAGGAAAAAAAATAGGATTTGTGTATGAGAATTTTTTTTTTTTTTTTTAATGATTCGAGACTCGACTTGAACCCATGACAAAATACTCCAGACTTGACTCAGACTCCAGCTTAAAGACTTCAGACTTGACTCGGACTCCAGATAAAAGATTTGTAAACATCAATGCCGCTGGATGCAGCTAAAATTTAGACACTGCACCTTTAATTATTTAATGACTTTATTACGGTTTCATTCTGTTCAGTTACAGTGGCAGCTAGGATTGAAAACAGTGTTTGTCCTGTAATATTGTACATGATGACTGATGAAACAGATGTTCACATACCTGTATGAGGTGGAGATGATCGTCAGTGTGTGAGAGCTCAGTGTTTCTCTTCTCCAGCTCAGTGTTTCTCTTCTCCAGCTCAGTGTTTCTCTTCTCCTGCTCAGTGTTTCTCTTCACTTGCTCAATATTTCTCTTCTCCAGCTCAGTGTTTCTCTTCTCCAGCTCAGTGTTTCTCTTCTCCAGCTCAGTGTTTCTCTTCTCTTGCTCAGTGTTTTTCTTCTTCAGCTCAGTAATTTCCTGCTGCAGCTCTTTTATGAGATCTTCACCCTGTTTCTCTGCTTCTTTTTGCTGTTCCTTCATCTTCAGCTGCTCAGACTGACATCTCTAAATGGATTGGATCAGATCAGTGAAGAGCTCAACAGTGGAAGATTTCTCGTTATCTGTGCTATGTTACATTAAAAGTTATATTTTAAGTTTTAAGGTGGTTTGCCTCTGCATTCTAACAGTGGACTGAGATGGGCAATCAAATCAAAGAAGATGGGCTTTACTGTACTGTCAACATTTGTCGTTAAAAGAACGGCATAGAAACGGCCTCAAATAAACTATAAAAAAGAGACTGAAGTTGTGTGTAAAAGCTGCAATCATTATTTTTACTGGTTAAAATTAATGGAGAATATGTCTCGGTTATGTGTGTAACCATCATTCCCTGAAGGACAGAATGGAGACTTTACGTTCGATCATTCAGACGAATGGGGTCTCGCCCGAGAGCCCAATTACCTTTGAGTGGTAACAAAACTAGCCAATGGTAGGCTGCGTACCTTGGTCTGCATAAACAACCTTTGCTTGGAAACAGCCTTTCCCTTCTGCTGGTGTCTGTAACAAACAAAGAGCTGGTCTGAGGTCAAAGTCGTCATTTTAAAAGAAACTTCAGCTCGACTGAGAGCAAAGGCTTGAAGGGAGCTCTCTGCAGTGCTAATAGAACCACAGTGAGGTCCCAAGAGCTAGCCACCCAGGAACCTGATGACATCAACCAGGTCCGGCCGGGCCAATAGGGCATAACCATGAGGACCTGCTCCTTGTCCTCCCTGATCTTGTCTGTGAAAGAAGGCTCACTGGGGGAAATGCATACTTGAGTAGACCTTGCGGCCAGCTGTGTGCCAGCGCATCCATGCCGAGGATGCCCTCGGTCAGGAGTAAAACAACTGGCTGTGGGAAGTGTCTAGAGAGGCAAACAGGTCTACCTGGGCATCTCTGAAGTATTGGGCACCTTCCTGCAGCCATCTCCTCACTGCGGCTTGGGTGGAGGCTGCTGTTGTGGCTGGGTGGGAGTGGAGAGGCAGCAGGGGGCCCCCCTCTATGCCGGGGCAGAATATGTTTGATGGCCTCAGACTGCTTCTGGGCAGCCGAAAATTGCTGGGTGAAACTCTCTACTGTGTCGCCCAAGAGGCCAGCCTGCGAGACCGGGGAGTTGAGAAGTTGAGTTCAATCAGACTCCCTCATGTCTGCCAGGTTTAGCCATAGGTGGCACTTCTGGACCACCAAAATGGACATCACCTGACCAAGAGACTGTGCAGTTACCTTTATCTCCTGTAGAGCGAGGTCGGTAGCAGTGTGCGCCTCCTGCATGAGTCTTTGGTCAGCACCAGGGGCGGGTCTACGTGGTGGCCAGGGGGGGCACCGGCCCCCCCTGAAATTCGATTGGCCACCCCAGGTGCCCCCCCTATAAGATGTCTTGTGATTGGTTCATTTTACGGCCAATCAGTTTATAGACTCTACTGAAGTTCGCGATTCAAAGAAGTGCAGCGTCAGAGAAACAACGGTCGTCGCGGACGTCAAGACACCAAACAAAGAGCTGGTAGGTAACCTTTATGGATGGTTTAATATGTTTGTATGGTTTTCTCAGATCAATGTTTTTACCCCGTCAGGCTCTGCTTGCGTTGGTCGTGGTTGATTTCAATCGAATGTTCAGTCAACCTTTAATAAAGCACAATAAAAGTAAAATACGCTGGGCGCTATCAAACAGTAAACGCTATCATGGTGATTTGCATATTTTGTATCAGTTTATTTTGTGACAGTGACGACATAGCAAGATTGCACCAAATGACAATATGCACAGAATGTTCCAAAATAATAATAATAATAATTGTCTGTTGACACGTTACTTGTTAATGCATGAGAGTAAGTCAGTTAGATAGTCAGTTAAATTGTCAGGCCTAACTTAACGTTAGTCATTTACATGTGAAATGACATGGATGCATTCTGTGAATTTCATTCACAATTTGAACAATTTTTGAAACATAAGTGTTTCTTTTGAAGGCAGGGAAGAGAGCAGTGCCAAGCCATGAAAAGAAGTAAAGATATAGGGAGTTTCTTTCAAAGAAAAACAAAAACAAAACAAGTATAGAGGCAGAAGCAACTGAAGAAAATGTCAGGCAGCAAGAAAAAATTGTCACTGGAACAGAATCAGCCAGCAAGGAATCAACATGCCAGACAGACAGTGATGCCAGTGGACCCAGCAGACAGCAGTGGCCTTCATTTTCCTCTGTGCTTCCTGCAACTTCAAGTATGTGAAGTGTAGAGGGAATTGTAGGGATATTTGAGAAATATTACATTTCATTTGTATGAAGCAAACTAAAACGGTAGTAATCATTGCATGTACATGAATTTGCCCTAAAAATACCATGAGCGTATTTATTCTGCTATAGTACTAACTGAGCTTGTTTTGTTTTCTCATTGATGCAATATTTACTTGTGACATTTCATAATTTCTCAGGATCAACGTTTGGTGGGGATAAACAAGCACCTTCATCCCCAACAGAATGCAAAGGTATGTATAGTTGTAATTGAGACCTGAAAGTTCTTTTGTTTGCACATGTTCAGCAAGTGATGTTAAATGATGTTTGATGTCTACTCTGTTGATTATTATTTTACTGTATCTGCAGATAATTCAGCTGTAAGTGACCTGTCTGAATTTGAAGACCACAAAGAAACTTTGTGTCAGCATAGGTCAGGGGGTAATGGTGACAGACCTCAGGCACTACATGCCAACATCTCCACAGATCGCATTCTGCCAGGACCACATGGTATGCTCCAGTTTTTTTTTTTTTTTTTTTTTACTGACATATTTCTGGAAGGTATTGTCTAAATGGGTGTTAATGATGAGCTTGTGTATTTTAATTAGATTCCTAAAACCTTAAATATGACCGATTGCCTTCATATTATTGGACTATAACTATGGTTATGTAACTAACTTTCATTCAAACTTAATTTGCAGAATCAATTGTATGTATTCTAGGTTGATTTAATTGACAAACTACACCTTCTGCACTGATAATTATTTTAATTATTACTCATTGTTTAAATTGATTGAGGACCCCTGGTAGGCTAGTCATCGCTATAAGAAGACCATTCTCTTTATTTGCAGACATTTCACAGTCTCGGGCAGCAGGACCAACACAGCCGCACTTGAAGGTGTTCCCTCGAACCATGAAGGGCGACCGGAAAAGAGCTTTCAACAAAATGTGGTACACACAACACCAATGGCTGGAGTATTCTGTAAGCCGAGACTCTGCATATTGTTTTCCGTGTCAACACTTTTCTCTCCCTGGTATTCAAGAGACTTCATTCACATCATGACTGGGCTATTCTAACTGGAAGAAGGCAATGTATAAAGATGGAGGTTTCAGTGGACATGAAAAGTCTGAAAATCATGTTAATGCCATGATAGCATGGAATGAACACAAAAAAAGAATCTTGACAGACACTTCAATGTTAAATGCCCTCGATAAGAAACACCAAGAAGTAGTCGAACAAAATCGTACCTACATTAAAACAGTTGCTGAGGTACTTTTGTTTACTGCAACGCAAAACATTTCACAAAGGGGACACCTTGAGACCGATGCATCTACAAAAAAAGGAAACTTTTTAGGCATTATGGATTTGATTGCTAAGCATAGTCCACTAATTGACAAGAAATTAAAAGCTGTGGGGAATGCAAAGTACACAAGTAACACCATACAAAATGAAATTCTTGAATGTCTGTCAGATATGGTACGGGAAAGCATCATCAGTGAAGTCAAGGAAAACAAATATTTTTCCATCATTGTAGATGAAACAAGGGATTTAAAAAAGAAAGAGCAACTGTCTTTAGTACTTAGGTACTATTATAATGGTGCAGTCCATGAAAGCTTCCTTGATTTCAAGCAAGCTACTGAGCTTGATGCAGAGGGACTCACTCAAAAAATAATACAATGCCTGGAGACCTATGGACTTGAGTACAGGTCAAATCTAGTGGGGCAAAGTTACGATGGGGCCTCAGTCATGTCAGGTAGACACTCTGGAGTTGCAGCAAGGATTAAAACTAAAACAAATCACGCTTTTTATGTGCACTGCAACGCACATTGTCTTAACCTTGTTCTCGTTGACTCAACAAAATCAGTGCCTGAGTCTGAAACCTTCTTTTCTTTGCTACAGAAATTGTATGTGTACATGTCAGGCTCCTATGTGCACCAGAAATGGCTCTCTGTGCAAAAGGAAATGTATCAAGGTGCCCCAAGAGAGCTACAAAGGCTCAGTGACACCAGGTGGGCATGTCGGTACCAGGCTTGCAAAAACATTAAGGACAGACTGCCTGCTGTATTGCGTGTGCTACATGATATTGATGTGGAGAACAGAGGAGAACGCTCTGTGGAGGCACGGGGTTTACTTGCCCAGCTAGATCTTACCTTTATCGGAACACTTGTCATCTTTTCAAAAGTCCTTGGAGAGGCAAAATTCCTTGCAGACATGCTTCAGTCAACGTCTCTTGATTTAGCGAAGGCCGTGGACTTAGTTGAAGCATTTCAAGACACCCTCCAAGACCTAAGAAGTGATTCATCTTTTGATGAAATCTGGAAAGACACTGTAGACACTGGAAAGCAGTGCAATGTTGCAGTAGAAACTGTGGTGAAAAGACCACAAAAAATTAGTTCTAGATTGAGCGGGTCAATTGTTGAATCCACTGTTGGACAGCGGAGGTGTAAGGAAGGAGACATGGAACTGTTCAGAAGTGGTATATTCTTCCCCATTCTGGACTGTCTGAGTGGGGAGATGCAGAGGCGTTTCAGTAAGTCAAACTGCAGTATAATGCAAGGTATACAAGCACTGAACCCTAAAAGCAGAAACTTTCTGGATCAAGAGACCATTTTTAGCTTTGCTAGGATTTATGAATGTGATACTGATGACATAAAACATGAACTGCATCAAGTGAGGAGGGTGTTAGAAAGGAAATTCCAGACTGGAATTGAATTGTCTAGTCTCCTAGAGTTTACCATCTTCCTTGAGCCATTCAAAGAAGTGTTTTATCAGCTTTTTCGTTTGTGCTGCAGAGCTGTGGCCTTACCAGTCAGCAGCGCAAGTTGTGAGCGCAGCTTCTCTGCACTTAAGCTCATAAAAACACATTTACGCACTACCATGACTGATGACAGACTCAGTAATCTTGGAGTCTTAAGCATTGAGGTGAGGAGAGCCAAATGTCTTGACTTAGATGATTTTGTTAGACGGTTTGCCAGTCACCACCGAAACAGAAGAATCCAGCTGTTTTAGTTGAGGTCTGCCTTCTTTCTTTTTCGACTGTCTTCCTCTCTTTCTGCTACTGTTTTTATTGTTTCTAAACTAAAGACTGTTCTTTAATATGTTAGCAGAGCACAATGTAATGGTTCCATATTTTATTTTTAAACTGTGGTGTTTTCATTTGAACTGTTACTGTGCTAAAACTTTAACTCTGTTACTCAGCTTTTTTGTAAATTAATCTGAAAGAAATGTTGAAACACTCTGATGTTTTGGCCAAACCATTTGATTTATTTATTATTATTTTTTATTTATTTATCATTATTTAAAAGAGATGGTGACTACTGTATATTGTAATGGCCAAACTACTTATTAAAAGCAAATAGTTGACATCGTTTCTGCTTCTGGGTTTTTAAAATTGCTCATTATTAAAATTGCTTTTATTTTATAAACTTATAAAAAATAATAAACACTGGCTCTCAAATTTAACTTAATGGATATATACAGGGATGACAAAAAACTAAATTAATCAAAAATGTGCTTTATTACTACATTTGTTTACAAGTAACTTTATTCAAGTTAAAAAAAATAGTAAAATTAATAGGATTTATGTAATATACTGTAGAATTTAGCTTTTTTTTTTTGGTAAATGGCGGCCACCCCATTTGGAGGCAGTGCCCCAACATGGCCCCCCCACTGAAAATGCTCTAGACACGCCCCTGGTCAGCACAGCCCTCGTGCAACTGTTTAAACACCTTTGTCTGATGTACAGGATGGCCATGGCATGCAAGGCGGAACCTGCCTGACCTGCAGCTCTGTAAGCCTTTCCCACAAGCGTGGACGAGAACTTAACACCTTGAATAGGTGCTTGGGATCGTCACGCCAGGTGGAGGCACGCTGAGTTGACAGCTGCATCACAACAGAGCGCTCAACTGGGGGGATCCCTGCATACCCCTTGGCCTGTCGAGGGCAGTGAAGACAGAGGCAGCCCCAGAAAGGTTTTGGGCAGTTAAAGGTAACTTTCACAAACTGGTGACTTCCTGAGGCACCTTCGGGAAGAAAGGAACCGGTGGGGAGCGCTTGCAATCAGCATGTGCAGCCCCCAGGAACCAATCATCCAGCCTAGAGTGCTTGGGACACTGATGTGGAGCCTGATGCTCTCAGCTACCCGGGAAAGCTACCCATGGCCGTCAGCTCAGGATCAGACTCGGGCAACGCTGGCATCCCAGAATGAGGCAAAGCAGCCGAAATCCTCATCTCCCAAGGACTCAAGCCCGCCCAGTGATTGATATCTTTCATCCGCCGGACCCCTGAATTAGATGCTGGGACCCTGATGAGAGGGACCAACAAACTCAGTTGGAAGCTCTATAGCTTGCAGTGTTTGTGAGGGGGGTATGGCCTGAAGAGGCTGTCTCGTTGGGGAAGCCCCAACAGTCACCCTCAGATCACCCTGGCCACCAGCCAGATTAGCCCTCTCATGAGAAGAAGAACTAGATTTGGGTGTGGCAGAGGGGACTCTACCTTGTTTGAGGTAATCGAGTCTCGATCTTAACACTGCGATGGTCATGTTCATGAGTCATTCACGAACATAGCCTAAGCGTTCTGAAAGCCCAGACACGTGAGACAGCCCTTGCGACAGTCCGACGGTGCCATATATCGACCGCACCCAGAACCACACGGGGCGGAATGACGTCTTTACAAAGATGCAAACTCAACCCGTGTATGCTCTTTTTAGAGAGAGAAAAAAAAGCTCTTTCAGCAATGTTAAAGCACCCAGGGGAGACGCAGAGCTGGAACAGAAGCAGGAAGCTCTTTAAACGATCTCCACCGAACCACGCCGTCACAACACCACTGAAGACTCATAGTTACAAACACTCTGGTAAAAGCGCAGCAAAAATGAAGTGCTCGGCTCCGAAGCGAAAGCTTGAATGCGATAATTCTCATGCTGCTCCTTATATAATCACAAAGCGGGGCAGAGATTGCGATGCAAATTCCGCAGACCAAGGTACTCAGCATAACATTGGCTTGTTTTGTTACCACTCGAAGGTAATTGGGCTCTCTGGGGCAAGACCTCATTCATCAGAATGATCTGACGTAATGTTAAACAAGTGACCGACTGAAAGGGAACTCAAGTTTTTACGTGGGTGCCTGACCATTTGGTGCCTGTGGCTAAGACCATTGCATCATTCAAAAAGCAGCTACACTACACTCCTAAACCAATGCAACACACTCACTCACTCCCACTCACAGTATATTGTTTAGGCAGGATGATCAACGCTGCTACCAACAGGACACCCAGACCAATAACCATCCAGTTTGAAATATGGACGGTTCGAGATGAAGTAAGGAAACAGTCATTGGAGATGAGAGTCTGCAAAAAAGAGTAAAATTCAGTTCAAGTAACACTTCTCGAAAAAAGATAGTAAAACTTGTGCAAAGTTGTGGCCCAAAGTGCAAGAGGCCAGAAAACATGTTCTAAGGGAAGGCTATTTACTCAGTAATGCAGTGTTTCTCAACTGGTGGGTTGTAACCGTTTTGGGTGAGTCGTGGAGTGTGTCGTCAAAGAAACAACAACAACAAAAAAGCCTTAATTCTAAAGCCTGATCTATACTAGTGCGTCAGACCTACGCTGTAGCCTCTGCACCTTAGGTTTTCATTTATACTTCTGCATTGTTGTCCACATCGATGTGCAATTACACATGCAGGGAGAGGTTCTAGCAGACCAATAACAACGCTTGTGGTCTGCGTAGAATTGACACTGTGTTACATTTTTGGAGAGGTGGAGTCAGTATTTGCGGTCAGGTTAGATGTTAGGCTATATGTCAGTGTTATTATTCTGCTGTTGTTTCATAACTTGTTACAAAATAAAAACTCATAACGCTCTGAGCTCATAGCGTGACCTCTTCAATTGCGCATACTGTATGTCACTTAATACATAACGAGCAAATTATTACGAGCATGCAACAGCATAGTTACATTGTTAATTAGTAAATCATGAAATTATCAAAAAGTACCAATAAATTACATAACTGGTACATTGTCTGTTAGCTGGGAAGGATTTGCATGCAGGTATGATGTTCATTCTATTCATCAGGATCATTTCCAAATGTTTTATTAACAGTTCATGTTAGTATTGCGTTTTCAACATGGTAACTAAATACCACTTTATTTTCCCTTTGAGCTATTTTCTATATTTTTGATGACTGTGGTGGCTCTTTATTGTGTTATGAAAAACTAGTTTGGGACTGCTATTTTATAGCCTTACCTTAATACTGTTTATTCATCTGTGTTAGTGGTATGCTTACAATTTCTGTTAATTAAGTGGAACGGTAATTTTAAGTGTGTGTCAACCATTTTTGGGAAATAAATTAGTTTAGTTTAAATTCCTGTTGTGGAATTTTAGTTGTGTCTTAATGACCGTGAGAAAATGTGGGTCCCACAGACAAACCAGTTGAGAAGCACTGCAGTAATGGACTCAGGTACTTTGTTAAAGAATACTAGGTTTAGGTTTGTGTATCAAATGGAAATAATCTGATAAATCTGTTTAATAAAAGGAAATGAAAATTCTCTCTTCATCTATTGGCCTCATGTCACTTGAAACTTTTTAAAAAATATATTATTATGTTTAACTGTTACAATAGGCTCAAAATTGCAAATTGAACAAGAGGCAACAAAGCAATTTATTTAAGAAAGTGTTATTATGATTAATTTGAATAATTTCTACGCACTTTTCTTGGCTTTACTGAGTGTTTGATCTGTTGAATTTTCTTCATTCTCTTCTGGATCATCTGCTGCTCATCTGTCTGTGTCTATACATACATGATGATACATAGAGAAAAAAACACACACATTTATCACTGAAATCTTAGCTTATTTGATCTAAAAACTCAATGAATTCAAAAGTCTCCTGTGCTTTTAGTCCATGTCTGTCAGCTTTGAAAGTGACATATGGTAACATTCTCAAAAACAGACAAAATTAACTTTTAGCTGATTTATATTAAAAAAGTGACAAGCCCTTCAATATGACCTGCACCAACATCAACACACGTGAAAACTGCATTTCATGGGGTGTTTAAAGTGTTTTGTCTGTAACTCTTTACCTTCTTCTCTTGACTCTCCTCCTCTATAGGAACAGTGTTGTGAGTACTGTGTTCTCCTTCAGTGCAGAACAGACAAACACACGTCTGATCATCTCTGCAGAACATCTCCAGAGGTCTCTCATGTTTCTGGCATATATAATCCTCCAGATTTTCCACAGCGTTGATCAGTGTGTGTTTCTTTAGACGTGGGACTCTGAGATGAAGCTCCAGATGAGAGACACAGTAAGAGCTTTGGCACGTCAGGCAGGACTTCACAGCTTTCTGCTTTCTTTCATCACAGAAGTCACAGAACACTTTAGATTCTTGATTAAGCTTATTAAAGTGTTGCACAAGCTTTACAAGTGTTGAATTAATCTTGAGATCAAGTCTTTTGCTGAATTCTTCTTTACAGAATGGACAGAAGCCGATCTTTCTGTTTGTCCAGCACTTGCTCAGGCAGGTTCTGCAGAAGTTGTGTCCACATGGAGTGGTGACTGGATCAGTGAACACTTCCAGACAGATGGAGCACTGGAGCTCCTGATTTAGTGCTGGAACACTGGAGGATGCCATGACTGAAAAGAAAAGTAATGACAGTTTATCATCTACATTGCTGAAGAGAGCAACTTTTATGAAAAGGTATGTACACTGAGTAATTTAGTTTATGTTCTAAAATGGATGTTGCATTATTTGAAGTGCCATTTTCAAAAGGTGATAACGTCTAGGTTACGTATGTAACCCTCATTCCCTGAAGGAGGGAACGGAGACGTTATATCAGAACAGACTGACGAATGGGGGGTCTCGCCATGAGAGCCCAATCACCTTCAAGTGTTAACAAAACAAGCCAATGGTACACTGAGTACCTTGGTCTGCGATATTTGCATCGCAAACTCCACCAACACAGAACAGACTGAAGAATGGGGTCCCTTACCAAACGCCACAATAGCTGTCTTCCAGTGACCTGTAAAAGTGATAGCACCCTGTCGTGAGACTCAGCACGAGCGAAGGACTACACTAAATACAGAATACACTGGGAAGCATACCCCAACAGGAATATGCTAACAAACTGCCTGCTCAAGGAGGTCTTACAAGGAATCAACCAGCATAATGGTGATAGGGAGAACTCTGAAGGAGACTTACTGTGGAACACATGTAGGATTACCCAGGGAAGGGAATCAACACATGGTGGCACCTAGTCCAACACAGGGGCTGACCGAAGGGGCATGCAAGTGTAGACATCAACAGTGCTGGAGGAGCCCAGGGTTCTAGCTGTGGAACTCACCTGAGGAAAAAAGCGCATGCATCCAGTGATCCATAGAGTGGAATGGCGCAGCAAGCTATAACACAGAGCAGGTCCTACTACAGGCCCGAAGAGGTGAGTACCTGAGAGGACACAGGCTCTACATGAAGATTATAGAATCTTGCGTATGTGTTAGGTGTCGCCCAGCCCGCAGCTCTACAGATGTCTGTCAGCCATGCGCCAGTGCCCAGGAGGAAGCCACACACTGAGAAGAATGGGCTCTCATCCCTAGGGAGCATGGCAAGTCTTGAGTCTGAAAAGCCAAGACAATAGCATCCGACTATCCAGTGGGATAGCCTCTGTTTGGAGACAGCCTTCCCTTTCTGCTGGCCTCCAAAAGAAACAAAGAGCTGATCTGAGGTCCTGAAGCACTGAGTTCTGTCAACAAAAGTGCGAAGAGCATGTACAGGACAGAGCAGTGCCAGGGCTGGGTCTGCCTCCTCCAGGGGCAGACCACCTGGAGTTCACCACCTGGTCCCTGAAGAGAGTGGTGGGAACTTTGGGCACATATCCAGGCCGGGGTCTCAAGATAATGTGAGAGTTACCCGGCCTAAATTCCAGGCACGCTTTGTCAACCGAGAAAGCCTGCAGGTCCCCAACCCTCTGAACTGAAGCCAAAGCCGTCAGGAGTGCAGTTTTCAATGACAAAAACTTGAGCTCTACTGAAAGCAAGGGTTTGAAGGGAGCCCTTTGAAATGCAGAAACCACTGCGAGGTCCCAAGAGGGAACTTGTTGAGGGCGAGGTGGATTAAGCCTCCTAGCTCCTCTCAGGAACCTGATGATCAGGTCGTGCTTCCCTAATGGCTTACCGTCAACAAGATCATGGTGAGCTGCAATGGCATCCACATAGACCTTAAAGGTGGAAGGAGACAGCCTTCGTTCCAATCCTTCATGAAGAAAGGAGAGCACTGACCCAAATGGGCAGGAGCAGGGATCTTCTTGACGAGAAGAACACCAAGTGACGAAGAGGTCCCACTTCAGGATATAGGCCTAGTAGACAAGGCTCTAGCTGAAGTGATGGTAGCAACCACCTGAGGTGGCAAGGTACCTAACCTTTCCGTGACCTGTCCAGTACCCACTCATGCAGGTTCCAAAGATCGGGACGTGGGTGCCACAGGGTGCCCTGTCTCTGAGAGAGAAGGTCCGGTAACACTTTACTTGAAGGGGTGTGCATAAGACTGACATGACACCTTCATAATCTTGACATGACACATGTCATGAATATGAAGGAGGTTTTATGAATGTTTATGATAACTGTCATTAAGTGTCATTAGCTCAATTATGTCATTTTTAATGCAAAGATGACATTGTTTGAGACGTCTTTGTTACGACAACTTGACATAAACCAATACATCATAACCTGTCAGTGTCTTTGTCATGACAACTTGACATTAGCAAAACATCATAACCTGTCATAAACATGACACAGCAGATTAATTATCAAACATAAAAAACTACTTAGCTTTATGGGTTAACATTACATTACATTATTTTGGCAACACTTCAGTATAGGGAACACATATATAAACGATTAACTATGACTTTTCCCTCAATAAACTCTTAATTTACTGCTTATTATAGTTAATTGTTAGGTTTAGGTATTGGGTAGGATTAAGAATGTAGAATAAGATCATGCAGAATAAGGCATTAATATGTGGTTTATAAGTACTAATAAATAGCCAATATTTTAGCCATATGAATGCTAAGAGTAATAAGCAACTAGTTAAAAGACTCTAAAATAAAGTGTTACCATTATTTTATAACAGTGTCATCTTTTTTAAGAAATTTGAAATTGTCTATTATCTGACCTTCTGTTGGTGGAAGATTAAAAAAAAACAAAAAAAAAAAAACAAAAAAAACATGAAATGAAAAATAGTCATGACGCTGTTATAAAATTATTTGTCAGAGTATTGTCACTTAATGACATTTTAATGACAAGTTCAATTTGTACCACTGTACTTGAGCTCAAGATACATATTCATGACACTATTATAATGGCCTCATGACAGCCAATGTCAAAACCAACTACATGACAGTTTAATGTAATGTTAACCCATAAAGCTAAATGATGTCAAGTTGTCATGACAAAGACACTGACAGGTTATGACGTATTGGTTTATGTCAAGTTGTCATAACTCGGACATCTCAAACAATGTCATCTTTGCATTAAAAATGACATAATTGAGCGAATGACACTTAATGACAGTCGTCATAAACATTCATAAAACCTCCTTCATATTCATGACACGTGTCATGTCATGATTATGAAGGTGTCATGTCAGTCTTATGCACACCCCTTCAAGTAAAGTGTTACCGAAGGTCCTTACTCAGAGGGATAGGCCAGGGAGGGGCTGTCGCGAGGAGAACTTGTTCGGAGAACCAGGTCCGGCCGGACCAAAATGGCGCAACCAAAAGAACCTGCTCCTTGTCCTCCCTGATCCTGCAGAACGTTTGTGCCACAAGGCTCACTGGGGAAATGCATACTTGCGCATGGCCCGCGGACAGCTGTGTGCCAGAGCATCCGTGCCGAGAGTGCCCTCAATCAGGGAGTAAATCAACTGGCAATGGGAATTGACTGGGGAGGCAAACAGGTGTGTTCCCAAGTGTTCCAAAATCAGCTGACTGGGGATGGAGTCTCCACTCACCAGGGCGAGACTGTTGCCTAGAAAGCTTGTTGGCCACAAAATTGAGTCTGCCCTGGATATGAATGGCACGAAGTGACCTAGATGCTTCTGACTCCACAAAAGGTGATGGCAGGCGAGTTGCGACATGCGACGAGAGTGTAGACCTTCCTGACGGTTGATGTACGCTACAGTTGCAGTGTTGTCCATACAGACCAGGACGTGCTTGTCTCTTAGCCGGACCCTGAAGTGGTGCAAATTAAGCTGAACTGCTAGCAACTCAAGGCAATGACATGCCACTGAAGTTGGGGTCCTGTCCAGGAGCCTGACGCAGCATGTCCATTGCACATGGTGCCCCACCCCGTGGCAGAGGAATCTGGTGAAACAACAACATGCCTGGACACCGGAGCTAGAGGAATACCTACCCGTAGAAACGAAAGGTCCAACCACAGGGTACAGGTCTGACGGCATGGAGCAATCCCAGCGGAATAACTGCCGCTGCAGATGCCATATGCCCCAGGAGCCTCTGAAATAACTTCAGTGGAACTGCTCTCTTGCCTCTGAACTGAGTCAGGCAGTTCAGCAGAGACTGTGCGTGCGTGCATAAGCTGCGCGAACATGGCGACCGAGTCTATTTCCATACCGAGAAAATAGATCCTCTTCACAGGGGAGAGTTTGCTCTTTTCCCAGTTGACCCAAAGGCCCAGACGGGCGAGGTGTCTAAGCACAAGATCCTTGTGCTCGCAAAACTGATTCTCGAGAATGAGCCCGAATCAGTCAGTCATCGGAGTAGTTGAGAATATGAACACCTTGAACCCTGAGGGGAGCAAGAGCTCCCTCCATGACCTTCTTAAAGATGCGGGGAGACAGGGCCAACCTGAACGGGAGAACTTTGTACTGGTATGCCTGCCCTTCGAAAGAGAAACCGAAGAAACGGTCTGTGTCGAGGAAGAATGGAGACATGAAAGTATGCATCCTTCAGGTCGATAGCTGCAAACCAATCCATGGGACGAATGCATTAGAAAATGCATTTGGGCGTTAACATTTTGAACGGGAGTCTGTGAAGAGTTTGGTTTAAGGCACGCAAGTCCAGGATCAGCCATAATCTCCTTGCTGCGGCTGGTGTGGAGGCTGCTGCTGTGGCCGTGCAGGAGCGGAGGAAGCCGCAGGAGGGTGCCCTCAGTGACGAGCAGGATGAGGCTGCTGAGCTGGCAGCTGTGCAGGAGTAGCAGCAGTCCGCTGGGGCAGAATATGTTTTATAGCCTCAGACTGCTTCTGTGCGGCAGAGAATTGTTGGGCGAAACTCTCTATCACATCGCCGAAAAGGCCAGCATGAGAGACCGTGGAGTTGGGGACATGAGTCCAATCAGACTCCCTCATGTCTGCCAGGTTTAGCCATAGATGGAGCTCCTGGACTACATATGTGGACATCAACTGATCAAAGGAACACACAGTGTTCTCTGTGGCAAGGCACGCCTCCTAAAGGACTCCTGGGTCAGCACCACCCTCGTGCAACTGCTTCAGCAACTTGGCCTGATAGACCTGTAGCATTGCCAGGTGGAAGTGGCTTGACCCGCAGCTCTATAAGCCTTGCCCACAAGAGTGGACAAGAACTTACAAGTCTTGGAACTTACAGAGCTTGGGATCACCGTGCCAGGTGGAAGCGCTCTGGGGACACAGTTGCAACGCGACTGAACGCTCCACTGGGGGGATCCCCGCATACACTTTGGCCACTCTGCCGTTGAGGGCAGTGAAAGCGGAGGAAGCACCTGAACGGTTTCGGGCAGTTAAAGGTGCCTTCCATGAACTGGTGACTCGGGGATCAGACTCGGGCAACGCTGTCATCCCAGAGGAAGAAAACACAGGCGAATCCTCATCTCCCGAGGACTCAAGGCCGCCCTGTGATGCGGCGATCGACATTTGGTCGTCCTCCGGAGCCCCGAATGAAACACTGGGTCCCATTTTTTTTATTTTCTCAAATTGGTCTTTCTCTTAAAAGGAGTGGTGTATGTGTGGAGTGGTGCCAACAAAACTTACACAAGGTTTTCCTTTGGATAGCGACTTCCTTTTTCTCTTTGTTTCTCTGTTTGATTTTTCCATCATCTTCATGATCAAAATCTCCCTCTTCTTCTGCTGTGACTGAACCTCCAGATCTCCTCTTCTCTCCATCTTCTGGTGTTTCTTCTCTTGCTTCCTCATACAAGTCAGAGATAAGAAATTGGACCTGGTTTTCTTTGAGTATCTTCTCCACTCTTTCAAGTATCTCAGAGTGCAATCCTGATTTTCTTTCATCAAACTGAAGATGTTCACCTCCACACTCCTTTATTAATTGATGAATACAGTTACTGTTTATCTCTTTCTCATCAGTCAACACTAAAGTGTGTATAGGAGCCTCCTTACTGAATTCATTCAGCACATATTTCACTCTATGTCTGTTATTGTCACTGAAGTCGTTCTGCTGCAGTACAAGTATGATCACATGAGGTCCAGGAGCAGACAGATTCACACACTCTTTCACTCCCTGTGTGATCTGAGTGATTGACAGATTTGGCCTCAGCAGGTGAGGAGTGTTGATGACTGTGACGTCTCTGTCCTTCAGTTTTCCTCTGTGTTTCTCAATGTTCAGCTCTACATCAGCAGGTGCTTCACTCTCAAACGCTGCTCTTCCTAAGATGAAGTTTCCCACTCTGTTGTTTTCTGTTATATTCTTCCCCAGCAGAACAATCCTCAAATCACTCACTGGAACACAGAACACAAATAACAGTAAAACTCGACCCGTGATCCATGAACAGAGATGTCAGATTTCAGATTGAAGGTACTGGACCAGATCAACAACTGCCATTGAGATGAGTGGAGATGTGAACACAATCTTACACTATTTTACACAGATTTTTAAAATGTTTTTAAAAGAAGTCTCTTCTGCTCACCAAGGCTTCATTTATTTGATTCAAAATAAAATAAATAAATAAAACAGTAATATTGTGAAATATTTTTACAATTTAAAATATCTGTTTTCTATGTGAATATATAGTAAAGTGTAATTTATTCCTGTGATCAAAGCTGAATTTTCAGCATCATTACTCCAGTCTTCAGTGTCACATGATCCTTCAGAAATCATTCTAATATGATGATTTGCTGCTCAAGAAACATTTATTATTATTATCAATGTTGAAAACAGTACAATTTTTTTTCAGGATTATTTGATGAATATAAAGTTCAAAAGAACAGCATTTATCAGAAATATAAAGCTTTTCCAGCATTATAAATGTCTACTGTCACTTTTGATAAATTTAAAGCATCCTTGCTTTCTTTAATTCCTTTCCAAAAAAAAAAAAAAAACTCTTACTGACCCTAAACCTTTGAGCGGTAGTGTATAATTATACAAAAGCTTTCATTTTCAGATAAATGCTGTTTTTTTTTTTTATTAACTTCTATTCATCAAAGAATCCTGAAAAAAAATTATACACAACTGTTTTCAACATTGATAATAATCATAAATGTTTCTTGAGCAGCAAATCATCATATCAGAATGATTTCTGAAGGATCATGTGACACTAAAGACTGGAGTAATGATGCTGAAAATTCAGCTTTACAGGAATAAATTACACTTTACTATATATTCACATAGAAAACAGATATTTTAAATTGTAAAAATATTTCACAATATTACTGATTTTACTATATGTTTGATAAAATAAATGAAGCCCTGGTGAGCAGAAGAGTCTTCTTTTAAAAATGAATTAAAAAATCTTAGTTGAAAAACTTTTAACCAGTAGTGTATATATAAACCTCCCTTTAGACACACAGTTTCTCAAGGATTTTGATATTTGCAGTACTGAATATTATGAATTATCATATTTGTTGACTTACTATTAGGTCGCTCAAGAGATATACTTCCACATCCTCTTTGAACTGCAAATAAAATAACATGGAAATTAAAACATTTACCAAATTCTGTTATCATCTTTATTTATTAAAGAAATAATTCACACAAAAAGAACAATTTACCAACATTTATTTTTCCACCTCAGTATTATACTCTTTCTTTCAGAATGCACAAAAGTTTATTGCCTGCATGGGGATGTAAATAATGCATTTTTAATTTTTTCAATACTATTTACATCTGCACAATCTTTGTTTGTTTGTTTGTTTTGTTTTGTTTTGTTTACCAGCAGTCATGTTATTACCTTCCTTGTCGGGGAGATCTTTGTGTTGTCTTTGCTGACTTCTGTTTCCTGCAGATAAAAGAAAGTTAAATTAAATACAATATTGACAAGTGAAAAAAAAGAATTTTTATTTGCCCTCTCATTGCATCAGATTTATTTAGGCTACTGAATGGCTGCAGTATATGACCATATCTATCTTCTGAAGGCAATGTGTGTTGAAGATTAGTCACATATCGAACATTAAATATGCTTTTATTGCTATTCTTTTTTTTTTTTTTTTTTTTTTTTTGCAGCACATGGGTAGAGCTTCATAATCTTTTTTTCTTCTTACAAACATACTCAAAAGCTTTTAAAAATGAATCTGCAAAAGGGAATAAAATAACAGGCCCTCCACCATTTGAGGAAGTGGTTAATATAGTCAGATGTTACTGAAAACTGTGCTGCTTTATGATTAAACATGGTGACAAACTTTGCCTTATTATTCATTAAGATAGGATCACATTTATATGCTTCTCTGTCTCACTATTCTGCCTTGCTAAAAAGGAAAACGTATTCGATCAAACTGGATTACAGTGATTTTCTTTCATTGTAATCCAGTGCGCAGTTTGACCGAAAACGTTTTCTTTTTCTTTTCCGTTATCCCACTGTACCGCAGCATTTATTATACATCTACTGTAGGCTATTACTTAATAAATAAAATAATAGGCCTACATGCTGTTACAATTTCAGTAAATATGGTATTTTAGCTTGTTAAACACATTTATTTGGTCTGATTTGATTCCTACCTGAACTAGACGCCATTCCACATGCTCGTGACAGAAACCGAAAGCGAAAGTCTGTTCGGGAGACGGAAGATGAGAGGAGAACACGACTGCGTTTCACTCAGAAGGGATCATCCGAAGGGATGAAGGGTGCAGGGGACAAAACTTCTGCGTCATCTTAACGAGACAATAAAGGAGGCGCTTTGTCGCACATTTTGGCTGAACTCCCCAAAAAACGAGAACTGTTTTAAAGTCCAGTTTAAATTGCTAGGGGGAAAAAAGTATTCAACACATTCGTGTCATAAACCTTAAAAGCTTAATATACCGCTTCGATACGATTATTTCAACTACTTCCTTATTATGCGTGTAGATTAGGTGACGTATATCCGCTCGGCCGCTCCACTAGTGGAGGTGACGTATTTCCGCTCTTGAGTGGAGCTCCACTCGCTTATGGTCTGCAACCAGATCCTTTTGGAGAAAACACTCTCTGAACGAGGAGGAGATTGTGCAAACTGCGCCCTTTGTTTAACGTTAGTTTATTTATTTATAGTTTATCGCACCATACTGTATATTGTGTCTATGTATTTGAAACATTTGAATGGACTGATAAAGGGAGCTGTAAAGTATTTTTGTTGAAGTACAATGTCGTTTTGACCATAATAATATACCAAATCTAACTCGTATAAATATTACAGTAATATAGAAAAATACTATACATACAGTCGAGCTCAAAATTATTCATACACTTGGTAAATATGAACAAAGAAGGCTGTGAAAATAAATCTGCATCGTTAATACTTTTGATCTTTTATTTAAAAAATCTACAAAAATCCAACCTTTCATTGCAGAATAATAATTTTAAATATGGGGAAAATCTCATTATGAGAGAAATGTTTTTCTCTAATACACACTGCTCACAATTAATTCAATACTTTTTGCAACCTCCTTTTCCCAAGATAACATCTCTGAGTTTTCACCTATAATGCCTGATGAGTTTGGAGAACACCTGACAAGAGATCAGAGATCATTCCTTCATGCAGAATCTCTCCAGATCCTTCAGATTCCAGCTCCATGTTGGTGCTTCTTCTCTTCAGTTCACTCCACTCATTTTCTTTAGGGTTCAGGTCAGGGGACTGGGACGGTCATGGCAGAAGCTTGGTTTTGTGTTCAGTGATACATTTTTGTGTTGGTTTTGATGTTTGTTTTGGATCATAGTCCTGATGGAAGATCCAACCACAGCCCATCATTGGATTTCTAGCAGAAGCAGTCAGGTTTTGATTTTTTATCTGTTGGTAGCTTTTAGCTTTTTTGGCAGCAAACACAATGTACAGAAATACTGAGGTGTAAACAGTATCTGCCAATATAAAGTATAGATAACATCTAATTACTATTTACATTTATTGCAAAGAACTGATACTTTTACATGGTGCAAATAGAATATATCACTATTTTCATGTAGTGTAAATAACATATCTCTAAGAAAATGCTGCTATTGTCATTTAATGTAAATAGAATATATTGATATTTTCACCTGTACTGTAAATAGCTGCTGCCATTAAAAAAGGAGTGGGTGGATTTTTATCATTATAGTGTGGTTGTGTTCACACACTGTCAACACATCTATGTTCAAACACCATGTAAAAGTGAATTTTGCATAATAGGTGCCCTTTAATGTATTCTCTCATTCACTGACATAAAAACCACTGGAGTCATTGTAAACTTTTGAGGTTTTTGTACAGTTTTGTACAGTAATTCCTTCTGATGTATTTGGTAACACTTCAGTAATTTCTAGTGTGTTCTCATGATCTTCACTTTTGAATACTGATCCAAATAAGCTGTAGTTCCTTTAGAATAATATAGTAATTCTTGAGTAATTATTATCCAATACTATCATCTTTTCCAAGTGACATTTAAATCACACATATTTCACTGTATCTGCTGTTTTTGACATCCATCAGCTCATGCAGCAATAGTTCAGAAAAGTGTTTGGGACTGTGTGACTCTTGTGCTGCTTTCCAGTTCAGTTCCAGTTATGAGTTGTTTTACTTCATCTCCAAACATAAAATGATCTTATTGTGTTGGATTTATGGGTGTTTGCATGACAGAAAAACATGGATATGAACAAAAACTAACTCTAATCTACACAATAACAGCACTTCAGCAGCTAACTTCTTATCATTCAGTGTTATAAACTGATCTAACTTATGCATTTCCTCTTCAAAAACCTGAAATTCAATGTTTGTATCCACGCTCATGTTTTATATCATACAAACACTCACGTTGAAAAACAAAAACAAAATACTGAATATCTCTGCTGCAGACAGCTGTCTTTATATAAAACTGATTCATGTTTGCTTTATTAAAAACACTCAAAGCTATTAAACTTTAAATCACTATTTTAAACCAGGACTCTTTCACACAACTCTTTCATATAGAAAATCAGGAAAGTAAATACAAATTCATAAACTTGTCTTCTTCAAATTCAGTGTAAATCCTAAAACACTAGTGAACTTCTGCATGATTTACTCTAAATTTACTAATGTTATAGATATCTAATTGAACAACATTAATTGGACAGTAAACATTTGATGATTTTAATAACCTTTTCAGTAAATAAAGGAGAGTCTTCAGTCGAACAGTGTTTACTGGAGATGTGCTGCAGTCGTCATGGCAACTCTGTCCTCATCTGTCACTCAGTGTTTTAGGAAATGCAGCTCCATTCACTTTTATTAATATTCACTCTTTATAATATATTATAGTAATTAAAAACACCTATATAAATACATGTACATAATAAATAAAATATATGCAATTAATTTAATGTTTTTGTGACCTTAACTCTCCCAGACAAATCTCCCAATTTTCTTAAAGCACATTTTCTCTTTGATTACTCTTTTCTCAGTATTCACACACAGGGTAAGGTCTGGTTATGGCATTAAAGATTCAGATGGAGATGTGTATTAAGGAGGTGAGTA
The DNA here is from genome assembly GCF_018812025.1 of Megalobrama amblycephala. NCBI lineage: Eukaryota > Metazoa > Chordata > Actinopteri > Cypriniformes > Xenocyprididae > Megalobrama > Megalobrama amblycephala. The sequence goes on from NC_063067.1 coordinate 3,373,354, forward strand.
TGTTGAGAGCAGCTGGTGATCCTGATTTAAACTGGATTATTCGGATCTGATCTTTCAACAGCTCGGTTTGTCATCTCTTCAGGTTCAACACATTCACTATCTGCACCATCATCATTATCCATGGCAAGATCTGATCCAGTGTTGGTTCTGTTCTCTGAACTCCTGGTTCCTCTCTGACTGGTGCTGATGAAGTTTGTTCCCACCGTCTCCAGCTCTCAGAAGCTCCTGGCATCGATGGACTGCCGTCAGCTCACTCAGGTTCACTGATTCACCGATATTGTGCTCAAACCAAAGTGAAAAACTCTTTCATTGTGAAGCTTTCTAATGCTCTCACTTCTCTTGAAGAATATTTACTAGATTTAATGATCATCTACACTAAATAATAATTCAGTATTTTCATTCACAACTGATGAAAGTCAACAATAAAGATCCTGTTTTATTCATATTCTGTCTGTTGTTTCTGTGAGCAGATGTTCATGAACTCAAATCATTCTCAAATGTGTATTTACATATTTATTAGCAAACAATTTAGTGTATAAGCAATATCAGTTATAGAATTGAACTCTTGACTTTATTCAGATATTACAATATAAACCAAAAATCACAATATCCTTCACAAGTAATTCATGTATTAACAAGCTGGAGAGGAGAGAGAAAATGGCTTCAGAAATTTCTTTAGTATATTAGAAACAATTTCATAGTAGATTTGAAAATCAAAGTATTAATGAAAGACAAAAGAAATATATAGATGTGTAACGGTCCGTGTAACGCTTCACAATTCAATTTTCAGACCATACAATGCAAATGCAAAAATGAAAAATTGAAACCAGGCGTTCATTTTTTCTTTTTTTTTCGTGTACTTACTTTAATAGATACTTTTGCTAAATTATGACTTTAGAAACTACCATTTGAATAAACGAAATCTAACCGATTTTCTATTTTTCCATTTTTTTGTCTTGTAATTTGCGCTGTGGGCTGTACCATTAGCACGGGGTGTGGCCGCGGACTACTATCATCTCATTGATGTAACTGCTTTATTTACACTACATGCATGTTGAGGAGTAATTTAAAAGACTGAACACAGATGACCTTTTCCACCTGAAGTGCTATCATTTTTATTATTAATATAATAACTGTGCTAAACATAAGGCAGTCTCGGACTGGCCATCACGAGCAGCTGGGAAAAGTGAAATCCCGATGGCTTGGCTGTTTTGGCACATTGTCCAGCTTGTAGTTACCTACTTATTCATTATTACTTTATTTTATTAATATACATTATACCCTTGGTCCGGGGTGCATTTTACTTAGTAGGCTACAGTACAACCATGAGATCCCAGTTAATTTTTCAGTGGGATAGACAGCAGACGGAGCGCAGCTCGAGCAACGCTTGCCAAGATCCTTCACGTCAGTATGAAAGAAAAATACTACCAGCAAAAATATACAAAAATTTGAGCATGTATGTTTTCTTTATATCTGTAAGTAAAATCTACTTGATTGTGCAAATTCTTTTTTGGTTTTTATTTACATATTCTAAAATCATCACATCCATATTTAATCTTTTCAGATTTGATGTTTTTTGTTTGTTTCAGTTGACAGGTGTGATGATCAGTGGCTTTGAGTTTTTACCTTCATCATTAAGGCCTTGGGCTAGAAATATGGATAGAGTTTGTCAGTGAAAGTCTGACCAGTGAAAGAGTAGATATGAGATCTGGAGTCCACGTCATAAAAAGAGACCAGACCCTCCTCATAATCCACAAACACTCCCACCTTCTCAGGTTTCACTTCTCAGAGATAAAGAGACAAAGGTGGATTGCTGTCACGAGCTGCATATTCATTTTCATTCCATGAGTCACAGTCCAGTATCCATTCTCAGGACTCAGCCATGTATACTTTTTCCTGTTAATGGATTCTCTGGCCACTCCTAAAGTCCACTCAGTCTTTCCCTTCACCTGCACCTCATAGTAAAATCTCCCTGAACTGAATCCCTGCTTTGCCAGAACACAAAACCAGACATCAAATCTCTTTGGGTTTTCTGGGACGTCCTGGTGAATGTCTCCATCACTGACTTGTTTTCCATCATCAGACAGGATGAGATGTGGATGTGCTGTATCAGGATCCAGAGTCACATCCACTGAGAGAGATCAGACATTATCAATCAACTTCAGATCAAACATTTTCATGTGTATAAAACACATTATGATCAAAGTATTGTGAGTGTATTGGTGTCAATCTCACTGTACCTGCAAACTTCTGCACAAACTTCAACTCTGTGAACACAGATGACAATATAATGATGAATTAGTAATAGGAATATTTCAGTGAGTTTCTCTCTATTAACAGCATCAGTGGAATGTAAATGTTGATCGTTCATCAGTTTGTGAAACAGAATGTGTTTAACATTAATGCACTTACAATGAAGGTCTATGAGACGATCATAACAGAGGGTTTAAAAGCAGAAATGTCAAGCTTGTATTTTTATTAAAGCTGTAACAATAATTATTCAGTGTAAAAAAAAAAATGCATTATTTTTGCTGTTAAATTCTCCCTGTAATTTTTTCCCTTAAACTCATATTTGATCACCAAAATGACATTTTTCTGTGAAAAAAAATCTTCATGCCTTAAAATAGGCATGAATAGAGGAGGAACGAGACACAGACTGGAAACACCAGAACAGTTTCCTTTTCCCGTCATTATCCTGTCAAAAGTGTTCGGTAAGCAACAAACTAGATGAACTTATGCTAAGAGCTGATCAGAGGTGGGTAGTAACGAAGTACATTTACTTCGTTACATGTACTTGAGTAGTTTTTTGGAAAATTTGTACTTTTTAGAGTAGATTAAAATGTGGGTACTTTTACTTTAACTTGAGTACATTTGTAATGAAAAATATGTACTTTTACTTCGCTACAATGGGCAACGTTCCTCTCGTTACTTTATTTTAATTCAATACTGTAAATGTTAATAAATGCGTAGTTTATTCCATGCGCGCTGTCTCTTTTTTCATGAACGATGCCCCATTCACAAATGAATCACTCTTTTGAGTCGATTCTGTTCAAAGACTTGATCAAACAAGTTGGTAAAGCTGTCTAAATTGATTCGCGAATCAGTTTGAATGATTTGTTCAGTTCCTGCACGCGCTGAATCGTTTGAAGCGGTTTCTCACTCGGAACGGATGAAGTGGCAGTGGACTTACAGTCAATTAAAGCTGCTGTAGGTAACTTTTGTAAAAAAATATTTTTTACATATTTGTTAAACCTGACATTATGTCCTGACAGTAAAATATGAGACAGATAATCTGTGAAAAAATCAAGCTCCTCTGGCTCCTCCCAGTGGTCCTATTGCCATTTGCAGAAATACACCGCTCCCGGTAAGAAACAACCAATCAGAGCCAGGAGGAGTGTCTTAGCAGTGTCAATCAATCAAGCTCACGTGCGCGCTGATCACACTCCTGTCATGCACAGTGTACAGGCGTCAAATTCAAGATTACCGGTGTGCCGCAGCTTTGCTTATGGCGAAATAAAACGATGTTATATGCAAAGGACCACCCTGAAATCTACAAGAAACCATGCCATACATAATTTGTCAGTCCTGTTTTGAAATGATCTTAGTTGTGTAGTTCTTAAAAAATTAAACATATCAAGCAGGGATACTTACTTGTCAAGCAGAAATGTGGCTGACTCTGCATCGGTTTTTAATCCGTTCAGGACACGTAGCTCCCTCCACCTCGGAAAAGCCGCTCCGATATTTACCCTCGTTTTATTTCGGGCTCTATCTAATTCTTTCTTTTTGGCTTTTTTATCATCGTCATCTGTCTTTTTCCGTTTACCCGTCTTTATTTTATGAGCAGGTGCCACTCGAGGAATTGGCAGTTTGGATTGTTTTTCCGCCATAAGCAAAGCTGCGGCACCGGTAATCTTGAAGCCTGTATGCGCTGGCGCTGTGTATGGGAGGGGTGAGATCAGCGCGCACGCGAGCTTGATTGATTGACACTGCTAAGACACTCCTCCTGGCTCTGATTGGTTGTTTCTTACCGGGAGCGGTGCATTTCTGCAAATGGCAATAGGACCACTGGGAGGAGCCAGAGGAGCTTGATTTTTTTCACAGATTATCTGTCTCATATTCTACTGTCAGGACATAATGTCAGGTTTAACAAATATGTAATTTTTTTTTTTTTTTTTACAAAAGTTACCTACAGCAGCTTTAAAAGCAAATCTGCAAATGCATCCAATTGTTTGCCAGCGATGAAGACCTTTATTAGTTGAGCTGCGTATGCTGTCTGTGAACAATTCCACAGGTAGGCCTATCGATTTCATTTGATTTTACTTCATGATACAGCCGAGCCAATAGCCGACATTTTACAACCAAACAGATTATTACGTCACTATAACAAAAGTATGTAGTATTTCTTTACCGTTTTTATGGGCATATATCTTAATTTATACATTAATTTATACATATACTATTGCGCAATGGCGGCGACAGCGACCTGTTCGTCTTGAAAATGAACGCTTTGCGTTGACACAGTTAAGCAGTTACACGCGCCTGCTGAAATATACATTTGATTACATTTTGGAGAACAGACCGAAGAAGATCCGTCAATGTGTATTTGATCATTGTTTGTGTCAAGTTCAGATATGTGCGCGAGCACATGTAAAGAGTTTTCTCTCTTCTTTAAAATGTAACGTTAGCTGTATACGTTATTAATATAGTAACGATACATTCGGGTTACAGATGCTAGAAATAATGCTTGTCTCTTCTATGTTTGTTTGTTGCAAAGATATCTAATTATGATAATAAATTAAATATCTATTTAAATAATAAACATTAAATAATAACATGCTATTGTGTGTGTGTGTGTGTGTGTGTGTATATATATATATATATATATATATATATATATATATAAAATAAAAGTAACTAGTAACGAGCTACTTGAGTAAGATTTTTATTGGATACTTTTTTACTCTTACTCAAGTAAGTATTAGGATTATTACTTTCACTTTTACTTTGAGTAAATATTTCTATAAGTACTTGTACTTTTACTTGAGTACAGTTTTTGGATACTCTACCCACCTCTGGAGCTGATCATGATTGTGAATTCAGACAGAGCAAACTCATTTTCCCTACAGAAACTTGACTCAAAGATCATCATAAACCCCAGGCCTAACGAGACGAGCTCATTTCAATCCACTGGAGGAGCTGTGTGTGTTTGACAATAGCTGGTCACACAATACTGTGTTCGGTGGAAGTGAGCACACTGGAGATTATAACTATTTATTTCAGATCATTTTATCTCCTGCTGGAGTTCAGTCAGATCTGTCATATGTTCCCGGACCGAACGTTGATGCTGCAGTGGAGAGAATAGTGAAGAACAATGATGCAAATAAAACATCAATTAAATGTACCAGTTTATTCTGAAATAACATTATAATTATTAAATTAATTTAATTTATTATTAATTAAATAAATCAATAAATAAATGTATCTATTTATTTTGAAAACATCCATGAAAACACAACATTTATTGTTTAATATATTTCACAAAATCCTCTTTCAATATTATTGTTTAAATTATTTTTCATAATTGAATGTGCTTTTTCAAAATACTTTTTCATAATTATATGCTGAATTTACAAATGACGCCTATTTGACGAATCATGTATTTCCAAAGCACGATTTTCCCAAATATTCTTTTCATAATAATAGAGGACATTTCACAAATGCCAATCAACAGGCAGTGGGTGTTACAAATTTCTGTTACAAATTGTTGTTTTATTGAATTCATGATTTTTTAAATTATTTCATTTTGAGTATTTTGGTCCACCATACAATATATGGACTCGTTTAAACTGGAATACTGATCGCTGTCAGGGGAATATTCCTGGAAATCTGACCACTATGTAATCAGGGATGTGATTCTTCTGGATTAAACTGGAATTCCATTTTTTTCAGCCAAAAATCCTGAAAATGTGAATCATTTCAATCATTTAGTAACCAGCAGAACCCCCGGTGGTCAGGGTTATGTACTGCATGATGACTGAAATCGAGAAATGGCCTAAAACAATTAACCCAGATAACAAATTTTATAAATGTATATTTATTCTATATTATTTTTAGAGTTAAAAAGAAAGCACTGAATAAAAATAGTGAGACTGAACTAATATATCAAAAGCAAAGTGTTGGTATAAAAAACTGCCTATGAACATGATTTCAAATGAGATAAGGCAGTTAAATGTTTGCCAAAACAACAATAAAAATTACGTTATAAAAGTTTGTTATAAAAGTTATTAATTAAGTTATAAAATTGACACAATTGTCCCACTATCACGTGCAGGTGTAGCATTTTGCTGCCTTGAACGGGTCAATGAAACACAATAAGAGTTTTAAATTCATGATTTAATATTAATTCGATTTTTATTTTTGTAATGTTTTAATTCTAGATGTTTATTTATGTAAATGCTGCATTTATTATGTGTTGATCATTCGAACCGTATTTCAAGCTGATTCTGGCTCACGCTGAAGCCTCTGAAACACGCTATTGCTCTAGCCAGTTGCCAAGACAAAGGAATTAATTAGTTGCACAAAACAAGATATAATAATTGAGACAATTTTACTTAATGGACAAAATGTTAAGAGAATATAGAGAAATAGAGGAGATGGGGAGGAGGAGGGATGCTGGAAGAACTGCCGCTGGGATGACGCAGTGACTGCTGCTTATATACACTCATAATCCAACTCCAACTTTATTTATAGAGCACATAATAAAACAACATAGTTGACCATAGTGCTGTACAATAAAATAAAAATTACAAATATTAAAAACCACAACAAAAGCCTCACACCCAACATTCAAGACTAACTTGGTAGCTACAGCGACAATACCCCAATACTCATACCTGATCAAAAGCCAATGTAAAAAATATGTTTTTAACTGTTTCTTAAAATCATTTAGAGATGATAATTGTCTCAAATACACTGGTAAACTGTTCCATAACCTTGGAGCAGCTACTGCAAATGCACGGTCACCTCTGGACTTTAGTTTAGATCGAGGAACATGTAGGAGATTTTGTGCATTGGAATGAAATGTTCTCTTTGACTCCTGAACATGAATTAGATCAGCAATGTATGGAGGGGCTGTGCCATGCTCAGATTTAAACACAAAAAGTAGAATCTTAAAATTAATTCTATAAGGTACAGGTGAACAATGCAATGCTCTCAAGACAGGGGTAATATGGTCATATTTCCGAGTAGCCTTGGTCCAAAAGTTTCTTTGGTAACCATAATAAAACGAGTTGCAAAAATCTAGTCAGGAAAAAATAAAAACATGAACGATCTTCTCCAAGTCTGTACGTGTTAAGAAACGCTTAATCTTGGCAATCATTCTAAGTTGATAAAAACTAGCTTTAACAACTTCGCTTATTTCCTTGATGTTTCCTAAAAGGGCTCAATGTACCTAGATTAATTCCAGCCGTATCACTCATTTCGGAGGGCGTAAATATAATCACCTCTGTTTTCAATTCATTCAGACTCAAAAAGTTTGCAGTCATCCATGACTTCACCTCATCTATCAGGCCAACAAGTGCCCCAGGACACTGGAAGAATTTTTGTTAAAGGACAAATATAAAATATAGGGTGCCGAGATCGAACCTTGCGGGATACCACATGTTAGGGGTGCTGAGGCTGATGCAAACTCTCCCATGCAGACCGAGAAACTCCTATTTTGAAAGTAAGACTTTGTCCGTCTTAGGGCATTTCCACATATACCCACACACAAGACGAGATATAAGAATCTGATGGTCAATCGTATCAAACGCTGCTGTCTAAGAGTAAAAATACTGTAAAATTACAATGGTTGGTCGCAAGAAAAACATTGTTATAAACTCTCAGCAAAGCTGATTCCATACTATGATGTTTTTAAAGCCAGATTGAAACTCTTCACCAATCTCGTTTCCATCAATAAATGACTGAAGTTGAATTGCTCTTCTCCATAATTTTAGCCAAGAATGGAAGTTTCAAAATAGCCCTAAAATTAGATAACACACTCATATCCAAGTTTGATTTCTTCAAAAGGGTTGAATTACAGCATGTTTACAGTAATCAGGCTCAACTCCTGAAAGCAAACTCTTGTTAATTATAGACTCTAAAATGGGCCAACTGATCCAAAAACTTGCTTTAACAAATGGGTCGGAACAATATCCTTGTGGACTTTAGTTTATGCACAATGTCCTCAAGGATAGAAAGAGAGATCGGCTCAAAATTGGAGAAAGTAACACCAGATATAGATTGCTGTACAACCGTATATGAACAATGACTAATGTTACTTCATATATGATATTCAATTCATGAAAAAGTTTAAAAACTCTCACATAAATCAACAGTCATTTCTCCTACCACCTCTAATTTAGGATAATAATCAAATCTTTCATCGAGAATTGAACACTAGGCTTATGTCGATTTTTCTCAATCAGTTTTGCAAAGTGTCTCGATCTCGCAGTTCTTACAGCCCTCTGGAATTTAGACAGAGAATCTCTTCACATTTCAAACCAAATTTGTAACTTTTGTCTTTTTTCTATTTTCATTCCCATCTTCTACAAACCTGTCTTAGGGAACGAATATTCTCATTAAACCATGGAGCTGATTTATGCTTTATGCTTTATATATGCTTATATAATGATGATCAACAGGACTGAATGTTTAGGCTCCTCCTGAACCTGCGTTTGGAGCTACATATAAATCTGTTAAGAGTCTTCTGACCTTTCATCTCCCTGCCTAGCTGGTATGGTCACATCAATTGTAGATTTAAGAATAAACTTTATAGAATTGTGTCAATGGCAAGTGAAATAGTTGGTAAACCCCAGAAGTCTTTAACATGACTTTTCACAGAAAGGGCATGGAAGGAGGCGAGGAGTTTTCTAGAAAATCGCTCCCATCTTCTCTTCAGCCAGTTTGAGCTCCTGAAATCTAGGAGGCGCTAGAGTCCCTCGGGCAAATAATATTAATAGTTGTTGTTAATAATAATAATAAAAATGTGTTCAAGAAGTCCTTCATCCCAAATTCCATTAAAATTCAAAAATGACATTAACTGTACTTTTCTATATAATGTGACCTTGTCTGTGTATTGTTTTATTATTGCCTGTTAGTTTCTCAGTAGATGTTTAGGTGTTGGAGAGCCAAATTTCCACTCTGGTGAATAAAATTTGAGTTTGTACAGGGATAGTTACGTCATGTGCCTTACATCTCACTAAAGTTCACATTATACTTCTTTAAAGCTGCAGTCCGTAACTTTTGGCGCTCTAGCGGTTGATAAACAGAAGTGAATGCGTCTTGTGGAGGAACATTGGTTTGGAAAATGTATTCATGATGTACTCGTTTATTATATAAATTTGTAAATTTTGAACACAAAAAAAGTTAAGGACTGCAGCTTTAAATGATTATGACAAGAGTTGAACAAAACTTTTAGTGATTTTATAATGTGGTAATCAGCAACATCACAGAACCTTAAAATTAATTTAACACTTTTTTTCTTAGTATTTTCTTAGTTCATGACAAAAACACTGTATTTGATATTCACATACCAGTTTGAATGAGTTTTTCATTTAGTTGTTTATTCAGTAGATTCAGAGCTCTTTTCAGAGATTTCTCGTCCACATCAGAGTTCTTGTTGTGTAAAATACTGTTCAGGGATGAGAACATCTACAGCAGGAGAGAAAAGACTATTAAATATTAATTATATTCCACATTATCGCTGATGAGACAGATGTTTACTGACCTGTATGACATGGAAATGATCGTCAGTGTGTGAGATCTGCTCCAGCTCAGTGTTTCTACTTTTCAGCTCAGTGATTTCCTGCTGCAGCTCTTTATTGAGATCTTCAGCCTGTTCTCTGCTGCTTTCTGCTGTTCCTCCATCATCTTCAGCTCTTTATTGAGATCTTCAGCCTGTTTCTCTGCTGCTTTCTGCTGTTCCTCCATCATCTTCAGCTCTTTATTGAGATCTTCAGCCTGTTTCTCTGCTGCTTTCTGCTGTTCCTCCATCATCTTCAGCTCTTTATTGAGATCTTCAGCCTGTTTCTCTGCTGCTTTCTGCTGTTCCTCCATCATCTTCAGCTCTTTATTGAGATCTTCAGCCTGTTTCTCTGCTGCTTTCTGCTGTTCCTCCATCATCTTCAGCTCTTTAATGAGATCTTCAGCCTGTTTCTCTGCTGCTTTCTGCTGTTCCTCCGTCATCTTCAGCTCTTTATTGAGATCTTCAGCCTGTTTCTCTGCTGCTTTCTGCTGTTTCTCCATCATCTTCAGCTCTTTAATGAGATCTTCAGCCTGTTTCTCTGCTGCTTTCTGCTGTTCCTCCATCATCTTCAGCTCTTTATTGAGATCTTCAGCCTGTTTCTTCATCTTAAGCTGCTCAGACTGATATCTCTAAATGGATTAGATCAGATCAGTGAAGAGTCAAAGACTATAGATACAGAAAAACAGTTCACTACTATTAGTTAGAGAGAGAATCATTCAAGCTACAAGGAGATCTGCGTACTGTAAATGTTTTGTGTTGTTTCTAGTTTGATTTTTAGTTCTGTGTAGTTGCTAGGAAGTGTGTTTACAGTGTGGTCGCATTGCAAATCGCGTTTGTTCTCGTTTCACTCTGAGTCAGCAAGGCGTGGCCTGCTGAACTAATTAGCATTGTAACAGTTGGTATAACTGTGTAAGTCTACCGCGGCAGCGGACGCGGCAGCCCTCTTGTGAAGCCCTCCTTGTGTGAAGACCGAAGAGTGTAAAGAAGATCGACTCTACCTGTGCGACTCCACCGAGCAACGACACCGGCAAGGCACTTGAGTATTACACTTTTTTTTTTCCTTTCCTCTTTATACAGTGTGTTCTTGTCTGTCTGTCTTTTGCCCTGTCTTTGATATGTGCTTTCAAATTCCCACTATTACTAACACTCGTAAATCGCGTGCTACACGTTGGAGGCAGTGTAACCATAATAACTTGCGTAGTTTACCCATGTCACCTAGTACATTATTTTCTATTTCTATTGGGCTCTGGAATTGTCAGTCTGCTGTAAACAAAGCAGACTTCATTAATGCTATTGCTACTTATTCAGATCTCCATCTCATGGCTCTGACTGAGACATGGATCAAAACAGAGGACACTGCTACACCAGCAGCCCTCTCCTCTAATTTCACTTTCTCTCACACCTCACGCCAGATTGGGAGAGGTGCTGGTACTGGTTTGCTTATGTCCAGTGAATGGAAGTTCAATCCTTTACCATCTCTCTGTGACAATGGCTCATTTGAATCGCATGCAATTACCATCACCTACCCTACTTAAATCCATTTTGTAGTTGTTTATTGTCCCCCAGGTCAGCTAGGTAACTTCTTGGAGGAGTTAGATATGTTACTCTCATCCTTCCCTGAGGATGGAACTCCTCTTCTAGTACTTGGAGATTTCAACATCCATCTAGACAAACCTCAGGCTGCTGACTTCCACACTCTACTTGCCTCATTTGATCTCAAGCGAGTGGCCAGTTCAGCTACCCACAAATCAGGTAACCAATTGGACCTCATCTACACACGCTGTGGCTCCACCGTCAATGCACTGGTTACTCCACTACACACCTCAGACCACTTTCTCATCACTTTTAATCTCAACCTGACCCCTAACTCAACACACTCCATCACGTTACTTTTCGGCGAAACCTACGCTCTCTCTCACCATCTCAACTGTCCTCTTTGGTCTCATCCACACTTCCTCCCCCTAACCAGTTCTCATCACTGGACACTAACAATGCTACTGACACTCTTTGCACCACTCTAACATCTTGCTTAGATGACTTCTGCCCCTTTTAACCAGACCAGCCCGCGCCACCCCCTCTGCCCCTGGCTCTCTGATGCTCTCCGTGAGCATCGGTCTAGACTCAGGGCTGCAGAGAGGAAGTGGCGCAAATCTAAAGATCCTACTGACCTTAGCTTATATCAGTCACTCCTTTCTTCTTTCTCTACTGATGTCTCTAATGCTAAAACCACATACTATCACACTAAAATTAACAATTCGACTGATTCCTGCACACTTTTCAAAACCTTTTCTTCTCTGCCCTCCTCCCCTCCCTCCCTCATCAGCTCTTACAGCTGATGACTTTGCCACATTCTTCACACATAAAATAACAACCATCAGCGGCCAATTCTCCACACCACACACTGACAATAACATCTTAACGGAAAACGCACAAACCCTCTCCTCCTTCTCCATGCTCTCCGAGGCAGATGTTTCAAAACTCATCCTCTCCAATCACCCTACTACCTGTCCCCTAGACCCTATCCCCACTCCTCTTCTTCAGGCCATCTCCTCCTCAATTCTACCTGCACTCACTCACATAATCAATTCTTCCCTTCACACTGGAACATTTCCCACAGCTTTTAAGCAGGCTAGGATTACCCCACTGCTTAAAAAACCCACTCTGAATCCAGCACTTTTAGAAAACTACAGACCAGTATCCCTTCTTCCTTTCATTGCGAAGACACTGGAGAGAGTTGTATTCAGCCAACTGTCTACTTATCTCACACAGAACAACCTCCTTGATGACCACCAGTCTGGTTTCAAGAGTGGCCACTCAACTGAGACTGCCTTGCTCTCAGTCACTGAAGCCCTGAGACTCGCACGAGCGACTTCATCAGTAATCATCAGTACTCATCTTGCTGGATCTGTCTGCTGCTTTTGACACCGTTAACCACCAGATCCTCCTGTCAACACTCAAGTCGAAGGGCATCTCGGGAACTGCACTCCAGTGGTTCAAGTCTTACCTCTCAGGTAGGTCCTTCAGGGTATCTTGGAGAGGTGAGGTGTCCAAGTCACATCATCTTGCTACTGGGGTACCTCAGGGCTCAGTGCTTGGACCACTTCTCTTCTCCATCTACATGTCATCACTAGGATCTGTCATTCAGGATCATGGTTTCTCCTATCACTGTTATGCTGATGACACACAACTCTACCTCTCATTCCAACCAGATGATCCGACGGTTGCTGGTCGTATTGCAGGCTGCCTGACAGCCATTTCTGCCTGGATGAAGGACCACCACCTTCAACTCAACCTTGCAAAAACGGAACTGCTGGTGGTCGGTGCCAACCCAACACTTCGTCATAACCTTTCAATTCAACTTGGGTCGTCAACCATTACTCCTTCCAGGACAGCCAGGAACCTTGGAGTGGTGATGGATGATTGTTTAAGCTTCACAGATCATGTTGCTACAACGGCCTGGTCCTGCAGATTTGCCTTGTACAACATCAGGAAGATTAGACCCTTCCTATCGGAGCATTCCACACAAATTCTTGTCCAAGCTCTTGTTCTATCCAGACTGGACTATTGTAATGCTCTTTTGGCTGGACTTCCAGCATGCACTATCAAGCCTCTTCAATTGATCCAGAATACTGCAGCAAGACTGGTCTTCAACGAGCCGAAGAGAGCGCACGTCACTCCTCTCTTCATCAGTCTGCATTGGCTGCCAGTAGCTGCTCGCATCCAATTCAAGGCTCTGATGTTTGCCTACAGAACGACCGCTGGCTCTGCACCGCCATACCTTAACTCGCTACTTCAGACTTATGCGTCCTCCAGAAACTTGCGTTCTGCAAGTGAACGGCGGCTTGTGGTGCCATCACAAAGGGGCACAAAATCACTCTCACAAACCTTCTCCGGGTCTGTTCCTGGCTGGTGGAATGACCTGCCACGCTCTATCCGAGCAGCTGAATCTTTAGCCACTTTCAAAAAAATGCTAAAGACGTATCTTTTTCGTCAGCACTTGACCCAGTAATAGTTGCACTTACCTTGATTTCTATTTTCATTCCATCTATTTGTGTATCAATTTAAAAAAAAAAAAAAAAAAAATCCTTGCTACGAGCACTTTACTGACGTAACTGTGACTTCACACAGCACTTACATACTGTTGTTCTCATATTGATTTGATTGATTCTACTGTTCTCATTTGTAAGTCGCTTTGGATAAAAGCGTCTGCTAAATGACTAAATGTAATTGTAAATGTAGTTATGAATGGAAGAAACGGCAACGCGCAATATGGTGGAATGGGTCCAGCCTTCTAAGTAAAAGAGCCAATTGCTGATTGATAAATTCATTGCGTCACTGCAGTTATAGGCTCCGGTTCCCATAGAAATCTGAGACTCACGCATGACTGCACATGAGCATTGGCTCGTCTAGCCTGAAAAATAAGCTTTTTTAATGCTATTTGAGCGTAAGAAACAACATTTCTTTGTTTGGACTGCCCACACTGTGTTCTGACCTCTTTGCCTGTCTATGGTTTATGATTGTGGATTACCCTTCAATAAATACACTGCATTTGGATCCTCCGCCATTCATGTCTTGGAGCAGTCATTACACCCGAACTGCTGAGACCATTGCATCGCAAACACCAAACCACCCCACACTCCTAAACCAATACACTCACACACACACACACACACACACACACACACACACACACACCCACACACACACACACACACACACACACACACACACACACTCACTCACAGTGTATTGTGTAGGTAAGATGATCAACACTGCTATCAACAGGACACCCAGACCAATAATCATCCCGTTTGAAATGTGGACGGTTCGAGATGAAGTAAGGAAACCATCATTGGAGGTGAGAGTCTGTAAAAAGAGAAAGATTCAGTTCAAGTAACACTTCTTGAAGCCTTCTCCTATACTTGCAATACAAAAGCAGGGACCATTCCCTGTCTCCCATTCAATCCTAGCAGAGCATTGTTCCTTATATGGAAATGGTTCCGGTACATAAAGAAAACCATATGTTATAACATAGAGTACAGCTTCAACAGAGGACAAAAGACCCTCTGTCCACTTTCCTTCAATGCTGAGACCAACATAAAATCTTTCAGTCACAAAGCTGTGGCCAAAGTACAAGAATCTAAATGATTTTAATCATTTTTTCACTCACTTTTCTCGGCTTTACTGAGTGTTTGATCTCTTGAATCTTCTTCATTCTCTTCTGGATCATCTGCTGCTCATCTGTCTGTATCTGAACCAGATGATGAAACATACAGAGAAAAACACACACATTTATCACTGAATTTATTGTTCGATCTTCTGACCAAAAAAAAAAAAAAAAATCTTATTAGAATAATGAATGTAAATCAGAATTAAAAATGCTTTAGTCCATGTCTGTCAGCTGTGAACGTAACATTTTCAAATTCACAAAAGTTGACAAAATTAACTTTTAGGTGATTAATTAAAAAAAAAAAAAAAAAAAAAAAAAAAAAAGTGACAAGCAAATATGACCTGCACCAACATCAACACACAGAAAACTGCATTTCACAGTGAGTTTAAAGTGTTTTGTCCGTAACTCTTTACCTTCTTCTCTGGACTCTCCTCCTCTATAGGAACAGTGTTGTAAGTCCTGTGTTCTCCTTCAGTGCAGAACAGACAAACACACGTCTGATCATCTCTGCAGAACATCTCCAGAGGTCTCTCATGTTTCTGGCATATATAATCCTCCAGATTTTCCACAGCGTTGATCAGTGTGTGTTTCTTCAGACGTGGGACTCTGAGATGAAGCTCCAGATGAGAGACACAGTAAGAGCTTTGGCACGTCAGGCAGGACTTCACAGCTTTCTGCTTTCTTTCATCACAGAAGTCACAGAACACTTTAGATTCTTGATTAAGCTTATTAAAGTGTTGCACAAGCTTTCCAAGTGTTGAATTAATCTTGAAATCAAGTCTTTTGCTGAATTCTTTTTTACAGAGTGGACAGAAGCCGATCTTTCTGTTTGTCCAGCACTTGCTCAGGCAGGTTCTGCAGAAGTTGTGTCCACATGGAGTGGTGACTGGATCAGTGAACAGTTCCAGACAGATGGAGCACTGGAGCTCCTCATTTAGTGCTGGAACACTGGAGGATGCCATGACTGAAAAGATAAGTAATGACAGTTTATCATCTACATTGCTGAAGAGAGCAACTTTCATAAAAAGGTATGTACACTGAGTAATTTAATTTATGTTCTGAAATGGATGTTGCATTATTTGAAGTGCCGTTTTGAAAAGGTGATAACGTCTAGGTTACGTATGTAACCCTCATTCCCTGAAGGAGGGAACGAAGATGTTACGTCAGAACAGACTGACGTATGGGGGGTCTCGCCCCGAGAGCCCAATCACCTTCGAGTGTTAACAAAACAAGCCAATGGCACGCTGAGTACCTTGGTCTGCAATATTTGCATCGCAAACTCGACCCACACAGTGTGGGTATATAAGGAGCAGCGCAAGCAACTCACATTCAAGTCTTCGCTGAGGAGCCGAGCCAACGACCCGGCATTTCAGCGGAACAGTAATTGTGGCAAAGGGACGTAATTTCTCTGTTTCCTCCTTCAGGGAACAAGGGTTACATACATAACCTAGACGTTCCCTTTCAGTCGGTCACATTCAACGTTATGTCAGAACAGACTGACGAATGGGGTCCCTTACAAAACATCCCTTACAGTGACCCTTACAGTGACCTGTAAAAGTGATAGCAACGTGTCGTGAGACTGAGCATGAGCGAAGGATTACACTAAATACAGAATACACTGGGAAACATACCCCAACAGGAATATGCTAACAAACTGCCTGCTCAAGGAGGTCTTATAAGGAATCAACCAGCATAATGGTGATAGGGAGAACTCTGAGGTATCCAGCCCGCAGGGTGGGATTACACATCAGAGATGGCAAGTGGCTTGCCAAGGGAAGACACATGCACCCGAAGGAGACTTACTGTGGAACACACGTAGGATAACCCAGGGAGGAGAATCAACACATGGTGGCACCTAGTCCAACACAGGGGCTGACCGAAGGGGCATGCATGCAAGTGTAGACATCAACAGTGCTGGAGGAACCCAGGGTTCTAGCTGTGGAACTCACCTGAGGAAAAAAGCACACACATCCAGTCCGTAGAGTGGAATGGCGCAGCAAGCAATGACACCGAGCAGGTCCTACTATTGACCCGAAGAGGCGAGTACCTGAGAGGACACAGGCTCTACACAAAGATTATAGAATCGCGTGAATGTGTTAGGTGTCACCCAGCCCGCAGCTCTACAGATGTCTGTCAGCGAGGCGCCATGCATCAGTGCCCAGGAGGAAACACTCCAAGTAGACAAACTTGAGCTCTACTGAAAGCAAGGGTTTGAAGGGAGCCCTCTACAATGCAGATAAAACCACTGCGAGATCCCAAGAGGGCAAGGAGGATTAAGCCTCCTAGCCGCAATAGCAGCCACATAGACCTTAAGGGTGGAAGGTGACAGCCTTCGGTCCAACCCTTCTTGAAGAAAGGAGAGTACTGACCCGACCGGGCAGGAGCAGGGGTCTTCTTGACGAGAAGAACATAAAGAGACGAAGAGGTCCCACTTCAGGGTATAGGCCTATCTAGTAGACAAGGCTCTAGCCTAAGTGATGGTTGCAATCACCTGAGGTGGCAAGGTACCTAACGTTTCCGCGACCTGTCCACTCATGCAGGTTCCAAAGATCAGGATGTGGGTGTCAGAGGGTGCCCCAGTCTCTGAGAGAGAAGGCCCTTCCTCATAGGGATAGTTTGGAGAACCAGGTCCGGCCAGGCCAATACGGCACAACCAAAAGGACCTGCTCCTCGTCCTCCCTGATCTTCACCCTCCTACCTCGGTCAGGGAGTAAAACAACTGGCATTGAGAATTGACTGGGGAGGCAAACAGGTCTATCTGAGCATCCCTGAAGTGTTCTCAAATCAGCTGATCCTACTAGGGATGGAGGGATGTCTCCACTCCCCAGGGTGAGACTGTTGCCGAGAAAGCTTGTTGGCCGCAAAATTGAGTCTGCCCGGGATATGAATGGCATGAAGTGACCTAGATGCAGGCGAGTTGAGACATGCGACGGGAGTGTAGACCTCCCTGACAGATGATGTACACTACGGTCGAAGTGTTGTCCATACGGACCAGGATGTGCTTGTCTCTCAGCAGGACCCTGAAGTGGTGCAGAGCAAGCCAAACTGCTAGCAACTTGAGGCAATTGACATGCCACTGAAGTCGGGGTCCTGTCCATCAGACTCGTGCAACACTGTCATTCCAGAGGAAGGCAACGCAGGTGAATCCTCATCTCCAGAGGACTCAAGGCCGCTCTGTGATGTGGGAATCGACATTTGGTCGTCCTCTGGAGCCCTGAATGAAACACTGGGTCCCTGAGTAGGAGGCTCAGGAATTTCAACCGGAAGTGAGGGGGGTGTGGCCGAAGGAGGCTGACTCAACGGGGAAGCCCACATCATGACCCTCAGATCACTTGAAGGGGTGTGCCTGGCCACCAGCATGAATATGAAGGAGGTTTTATGCATGTTTATGAAAGTAGTCCTCTCACGAGAAGAGGAACTAGATCGGGGTGTGACAGAGGAGACTCTACACTGTTTCAAGTAGTCGAGTCTCGATCTCAACATCGCAACGGTCCTGTTCCCACAGTGAGAACATGAACTTAAAAAAAAAAAAAAAAAAAAAAAACATTCACAAACCCCGCCTCAGCGCTGGGTAGTTTCACACCGCTTTCTCTCATCCACTTAAACTTGACACGCATAGATAACGACACATTTTGAAGAAAAGTGGGTAACTTCTGTCCACCTCGTCTATAAGCAGTGACTAAAATAAAGAAATTAAATTAAATTAATATTGATTCTGGAATAAAAAAAAATCTTTAAAATCTAAAAAAAAAAAAAAAAAAAAGTGATAGGTGAATCAATATTTTTCTCCCAGCCCTAATGTTTATTACTTTCAATTTGTAGTTTATTTTATGATTAAACTTTACTTTGATCGTTCGCTGGTTCCCACTTCTTTCTTGCATGAGCCTTTGACATTGTTACAGTTATAATGTTTATTATCAGTTTATTTTTTACCAAATCTCCACAAATTGATATGCAGTCACATAAAAAAAAAAATGTTTTTAATCTGTAAGTTTACTGAGTTTGCAGTAGACATAAAATGATAATTGATATAATTTATCATTATAAACATTCTTAAATCTTAAATTAGTCTTTCTTTTAAAAGGAGTGGTGTATGTGTGGGTTAAACTAACTTTCTTGCCAACAAAACTTACACAAGGTTTCCCTCTGGACAGCGACTTCCTTTTTCTCTTTGTTTCTCTGTTTGATTTTTCCATCATCTTCATGATCAAAATCTCCCTCTTCTTCTGCTGTGACTGAACCTCCAGATTTCCTCTTCTCTCCATCTTCTGGTGTTTCTTCTCCTGCTTCCTCATACAAGTCAGAGATAAGAAACTGGACCTGGTTTTCTTTGAGTATCTTCTCCACTCTTTCAAGTATCTCAGAGTGCAATCCTGATTTTCTTTCATCAAACTGAAGATGTTCACTTCCACACTCCTTTATTAATTGATGAATACAGCTACTGTTTATCTCTCTCTCATCAGTCAACACTATAGTGTGTATAGGAGCCTCCTTACTGAATTCATTCAGCACATATTTCACTCTGTGTCTGTTATTATCACTGAAGTCGTTCTCCTGCAGTACAAGTATGATCACGTGAGGTCCAGGAGCAGACAGATTCACACACTCTTTCACTCCCAGTGTGATCTGAGTGATTGACAGATTTGGCCTCAGCAGGTGAGGAGTGTTGATGACTGTGACGTCTCTGTCCTTCAGTTTTCCTCTGTGTTTCTCAATGTTCAGCTCTACATCAGCAGGTGCTTCACTCTCAAAAGCTGCTCTTCCTAAGATGAAGTTTCCCACTCTGTTGTTTTCTGTTATATTCTTCCCCAGCAGAACAATCCTCAAATCACTCACTGGAACACAGAACACAAATAACAGTAAAACTCGACCCGTGATCCACGAACAGAGATGTCAGATTTCAGATTGAAGGTACTGGACCAGATCAACAACTGCCATTGAGATGAGTGGAGATGTGAACACAATCTTACACCACCGGTCCAAAGTTTTTGAACTGTAAGAGTTTTTACAAGAAGTCTCTTCTGCTCACCAGGGCTTCATTTATTTGATCCAAAATACAGCAAAAACAGTAATATTGTGAAATACTTTTACAATTTAAAATATCTCTTTTCTATTTGAATATATTTTAAACTGTAATTTATTCCTGTGATCAAAGCTGAATTTTCAGCATCATTACTCCAGTCTTCAGTGTCACATGATCCTTCAGAAATCATTCTAATAGTCTTTACTGTCACTTTTGATCAATTTAATGCATCCTTGCTCAATAAAAGTTTTAACATGGTACAATATCACTACACGGTAGTGATAATGTTACAAAAGCTTTCTTTTTCAGATAAATGCTGTTCTTTTGAACTTTCTATTCATCAAATAATCCTGATATTTTTTTTAACACAACTGTTTTCAACATAGATAATAATCATAAATCAAATCAGTAGCAAATCATCATATTAGAATGATTTCTGAAGGATCATGTGACACTGAAGACTGGAGTAATGATGCTGAAAATTCAGCTTTGATCACAGGAATAAATTACATTTTAAAATATATTCAAATAGAAAACAGTTATTTTAAATTGTAAAAGTATTTCACAATATTACTGTTCCTGCTGTTGTCAGGACACAGACGGAGGCAGAGAGTTAAGTGAACACAGATGTTGTTTATTAGACAGAGGCACAAACACAGGTAAATGGTGGATGCAGGTGAGTGAATGAACAAGCACTTTCTGAACAGTCACTTAGCTGAAGGATAACAGAAGTTTGACTTTGCAGGTGAAGGGATCAATGTGGAACGGAGAACAGGAGACGGAGGACGAGATGGAGACACGGGAAACTCGGGTGAGTAGCGGGTAGGGCTGCACGATTAATCGTATTTTAATCGCAATAACGATATCTGCTTCTCTTGATTGATTACAAATAATCGTCACGATATTGGCCCGCTCATTATTTATCCTGAAAACGTGTTTTTCTTTGGGAGATGCAAAGAGCTTAAATCCCCCAAATAGAGCTTTTCCCTTAAAAGGATATACTGTCTTCCCGGTGTTTTACTTAATCTGTGCAATCTGGCAACTCAACAAATGCAACACGGTTCCCATTCAGTCGGTCACGTTCGACGTACGTCGGACAGACCGACGAATAGGAATCTCGCTAGAGAGGCCAATCTACTTCGAGTGTAACTAAACGAGCCAATGCACATTGGCATGCAATCATATGCATCAGCTGCTTGCCTCGCAGCGCGGGTATATAATGAGCAGCAGGTGCGTTGCATCTTCAGCTTTTCGCTTCGGAGCCAAACTTCTGCAACAGTGTGAAGAAAGCTACTGAAAGCACGAGTGTTGGAAAACGAGTCAGCTCTTCGAGACGTCTCTTTGTTGCGGTGCAGGCGGACAGCGCAGCAGCGGGGCCGATTTTCTCCTTTGTTTTTCCTTTTGCCTTTTTATTTTGAGCAAGAAGCTGTAGTCAGCGTGAAGGCCGTTCTCACGGCTGGTGAAACGGTGCGCCTAGAGCACTAAAAAGCTGTTGTTACAGCTGGTAAGAGAGCGCCTTCAAGGAGAGTGCACACGACAGGCTGCACATTTCCCTGTCTGTGTTGCAGCGGCTTTTCCCCTGCGTGCTTCAGCACCTAAAAGAGTCAGTCCTTGAAAGAGCTTACACAAGTAGTTCGCGTCTTTTTAAAGATGTCGTTCTACTTGTGTGTTTCTGGATGCGGTCGTTACCTGGCGCCTCGGGATGGTCACCAACGCTGTATCGCGTGCTTGGGCTTAAGGCACGCTGAGGCGGCGTTTGTGGACGAGTCATGTACCCATTGTGGGAAGATGACCGTCGCGGAGTTGCGGTCGAGACTCCACTTCCTGCAAAGGGGTGGAGTCCCGGTCCCGACGCCTCGTTCCAATCCTCCTCAGAGGGTTGCTTCGGGCGGCGGGGCTGGTGACTTGGGGATCACGGTGAGCGTGTTTCCTTTGGGGAACCAACCCCCTAGGAACCCTCACCCCTCTTGCACTCCGCAGCCAGTAGAGCTGCCGGGGGAACGCGGTGGACCACCCCAGAGGTGTGTACCATCCGTATCCTTCGGAGCTCCCCAAGACGACCGGATGTCGATCGCTGCAGCGGAGGGTGAGCCTGACGCTTCTGGGGATGACGATTCGGCGCAGCTGCCTCCCTCGGGAGTGACAACTGTGCCCGATTCAGACCCGGAAATGATGGCTATGCTTTCCCGGGCCGCCAACAGGGTCGGGCTCGTGTGGAATCCTCCACCGTGTCCCGAGCCCTCGAGGTTGGATGATTGGTATCTCGGGGTGGCAAGGGCTGGTTCTCAGCCCCCCACCCCAGTGCCTTTCTTCCCGGAGGTGCATGAAGAGCTCACTGGCACGTGGACGGCACCTTTTACTGCCCGAAGCCGTGTCGGTGGGTCCTCCTCCCTCACCACCCTTGATGGTGGAGCGGCTAAGGGTTATACGCGCATACCCCCTGTGGAACGGGCCGTTGCTATGCAACTGTGCCCTAACTCCACCTGGCGGGGGGAGCCGTCTCTTCCTTCCCGGGCCTGTAAGTACTCGTCGGATCTTACCGGCAAGGCTTATCAGGCCTGTGGGGAAGCCGCTTCCGCCTTACACGCTATGGCGTTGTTGCAGGTCCATCAGGCCAAGGCACTGAAGGACCTGCACGAGGGTGGTCATGATCCGCAAGTTCTGCAAGAACTTCGTGCCGCGAAGGACCTCACGCTTCGAGCGACGAAGGTTACGGCGCGGTCAGTGGGTCGTGCGATGTCCACCATGGTGGTCCAGGAACGCCATCTCTGGCTGTGTCTCGCGGACATGAGGGATACCGACAAGGTCAGGTTTCTTAATTCCCCCATGTCCCAGACCGGCCTTTTCGGCGACGCGGTCGAGAACTTTGCCCAACAGTTCTCGGCTGTACAAAAGCAGTCAGAGGCCATCAGTCACAAGCGGCCCTAGGACGGGCGACCCGGAGATGGATGGGACTGCTCTTCAGGAGGTGGTGACCTGCACCGCTCCTTCCCCCGGAGAAGGGCCGGGTGGAGAATCTTTTGTTTCCTCTTTTTGTTCCGCCCTGGCTCAACGGCCAGCGGTACCCAAATTTTCAATAAAAGAGCAGTTTCCTCTATCTCCGGGTCCGAAGAGGGCTCGGAGAGCAGTGGGAGGGCTAGAACCTCACCACTCTCATCCACCTCTTCTGTCGCCAGCGGACAGCGGCGAGCAGCAGGTAGGCAAAACCTCGACTGCTCCCTCTGTCCACCCGTGGAAGCAGGTAAGTGTTGCACAGCACACTGTGACCCCGCTTCGGGCCGCCTCACACAGAGAGCCTCCCGGGCCGCGTCCCTGCATTCCACCTCGCTGCCCCGCGGCGGGTACGCCGGTGGTCCCCTTGGTGCCGCTTGCGCGGTCTCTGGGAGCCTGGCTAGCGCTCCCCAGTCCGTCTCGCTGGCTCCTTCGGACCATCAGGCTCGGCTATGCGATTCAGTTCGCCCGGCGCCCCCCCAAGTTCAGGGGCATCCTCTTCACTACAGTGAAAGATGCCGATGCCCCTGTTCTGCGTGCGGAGATCGCAGTCCTACTGGCGAAGGACGCGATAGAGCCGGTCCCTCCAGCCGATTTGAGGTCGGGGTTCTACAGCCCCTACTTCATTGTACCCAAGAAAAGCGGCGGGTTACGACCGATCTTGGACCTGCGAGTTTTGAATCGGAGCCTCCACAAGCTACCGTTCAAAATGCTCACGCAGAAATGCATTTTCGAGTGCATCCGTCCCCGAGATTGGTTTGCAGCGATCGACCTGAAGGACGCGTACTTCCATGTTTCGATTCTTCCGCGACACAGGCCATTCCTGAGATTCGCGTTCGAAGGTCGAGCATATCAGTACAGAGTCCTGCCCTTCGGGCTGGCCCTGTCTCCCCGCGTCTTCACGAAAGTCGTGGAGGGAGCCCTTGTTCCCATGAGAGAACAGGGTGTTCGCATTCTCAACTATCTAGACGACTGGCTCATTCTAGCACAGTCTCGAGATCAGTTGTGCGAACACAGGGACTTGGTGCTCAGTCACCTCAGCCAGTTGGGGCTTCGGGTCAACTGGGAAAAGAGCAAACTCGCCCCAGTGCAGAGGATCTCTTTTCTCGGTATGGAGTTGGATTCGGTCAACAGATAGCACGCCTCACAGAGGAACGTGCTCGGTCGGTGTTGAACTGCCTGAATACGTTCAACGGCAGGACAGCGGTCCCACTGAAGTTCTTTCAGAGGCTCCTGGGGCATATGCCGGCTGCAGCGGCTGGAACACCGCTCGGTCTGCTTCATATGAGACCGCTTCAGCACTGGCTTCACGGCCGAGTCCCGAGATGGGCGTGGCAACGCGGCACGTTCCGGGTGCCAATCACTCAGGAGTGCCGCCTAACCTTCAGTCCGTGGTCGGACCCTTTGTTTCTCCGGGCAGGAGTGCCCCTAGAACAAGTGTCCCGGCATGCTGTGGTTTTCACAGATGCTTCTGCCACCGGCTGGGGTGCCACGTACAACGGGCATGCAGTGTCAGGGGTTTGGACGGGACCCCATCTGCATTGGCACATCAATTGCCTCGAGTTGCTGGCAGTACGCCTTGCTCTGAGCCGCCTCAAAGGCCTGCTTCGGGGCAAGCATGTACTGGTCCGTACGGACAACACTGCGACCGTTGCGTACATCAACCATCAAGGTGGTCTACGCTCCCGTCGCATGTCGCAACTCGCCCGCCATCTCCTCCTGTGGAGTCGGAAGCATCTGAGGTCGCTTCGCGCCATTCATGTTCCCGGTGTGCTCAACCGTGTGGCCGACGAGCTATCACGAGCTGCGCTGCCAGGAGAGTGGCGACTCCACCCCCAGGTGGTTCAGCTGATCTGGAGAGAGTTCGGAGAGGCTCAGGTAGACCTGTTTGCCTCACCAGAAACCTCCCACTGCCAGTTGTTTTACTCTCTGACCGGGGAACACTCGGGACAGACGCACTGGCACACAGCTGGCCCCGGGGCCTGCGCAAATATGCGTTTCCCCCAGTGAGCCTACTTGCACAGACCCTGTGCAAAGTCAGGGAGGACGAGGAGCAGGTCTTGTTAGTTGCGCCCTACTGGCCCAACCGGACCTGGTTCCCAGAACTCTCACTCCTCACGACAGCCCCTCCCTGGCCCATCCCTCTGAGGAAAGACCTTCTTTCTCAGAGACGGGGCACTCTTTGGCACCCGCGTCCAGACCTCTGGAAACTCCATGTCTGGTCCCTGGACGGGACGCGGAGGTTCTAGGTGACTTACCCCCCGAGGTACTTAACACCATCACTTCGGCTCGTGCACTGTCTACGAGACGTGCTTATGCCTCGAAGTGGAACCTGTTCGTCGAGTGGTGCTCTTCTCGCCGAGAAGACCCCCGAAGATGCTCGATCGGTGTCGTGCTTTCCTTCTTGCAGCAAGGGTTGGAGCGTAGGCTGTCCCCCTCCACCCTCAAAGTCCATTCGGCTGCTATCTCCGCTTACCACGACCACATAGATGGCAAATCTGTTGGTCAGCACGACCTGGTCGTCAGGTTCCTTAGGGGGGCGAGACGGTTAAATCCTCCTCGTCCCCCCTCCATACCCTCTTGGGACCTTACTCTGGTGCTCAGAGCACTCCAGATTGCTCCCTTTGAGCCTTTGCTGTCAGCAGACTTAAAGATTCTGTCTATGAAGACTTTGCTGCTGGTGGCATTGGCCTCCATCAAGAGGGTAGGGGACCTGCAGTCATTTTCGGTCGACGAATCGTGCCTAGAGTTCGGGCCGGGTGACAGCCACGTGGTACTGAGACCCCGGCCTGGCTATGTGCCCAAGGTTCCTACCACTCCCTTCAGGGATCAGGTGGTGAGCCTGCAAGCGCTGCCCTCGGAGGAGGCAGACCCAGCCCTGGCTTTGCTCTGTCCAGTTCGCGCCTTGCGACTGTACATAGACAGAACTCGAAGCTTCAGGACCTCAGACCAGCTCTTTGTCTGTTATGGAGGCCAGCAGAAGGGAAAGGCTGTCTCCAAGCAGAGGATGGCCCACTGGATAGTGGATGCCATCACCCTGGCTTACCAAGCTCAGGGCGTGCCCTGCCCGCTCAGGTTGCATGCTCACTCCACGAGAGGTGTAGCATCCTCCTGGGCGCTGGCTCGTGGCGCCTCGCTAACAGACATTTGTAGAGCTGCGGGCTGGGCGACACCTAACACGTTCGCTAGATACTATAGCCTTCGTGTTCTCGCCACAGGTCAGAGGCACGGAGAGGCCCCGGCTTAGTGTCGGCTTGCTGCACTACATGCGCTTCTATTCTCCAGAGAGTCCCTTCGGGCAGACCCTGTTGAGTCCTCCGGTTACCCCTCGGCAGCCGACGTGGCAGAGCGTCTGGCGCCAGGCCTATATTCCGTTGGATCCTTGAGAACCGGATTTAGGCTCGGTTCCATATGTGTGACCCTACGGGGATCCCATATGGGTTTTTCCACGGTTGCTCCTAAACGAAGCCCGTGTCTTTCCCTCTGGGAGAACCCATCTCTCATCGAGTGGAGTCACCCCAGTTCTTCCATATGTTGTACAACCTACAAGGTTAGTCCATATGTACTTATCCATATAACTCCTTCGGGGAAGGATATGGCTTCCGCAGCGTTCCTTATCTCATGTAAGGCGGCGCTTTCCCAGCGTTATCCAATTGTCTGAGTGGGTTTTGGGAACAACAGTGATCGACCCTCTCTGTGTGAGCTCGGTCCCACCGTCCTTAGGCAAGGGGGTTCAGGTGGCTCACAACAGAGCGCTGGAAGAGGGCAGCTCCTGTGGCGCTTTGGTAGGGATTCCTATTCGTCGGTCTGTCCGACGTACGTCGAACGTGACCGACTGAATGGGAACGTCTCGGTTACAAAGGTAACCCTCGTTCCCTGAAGGAGGGAACGGAGACGTACGTCCCGTCGCCACAGGCGTTGTCCTGCTGATGCTGCCGCCTGCTGGGTTCGGCTCCTCAGCGAAAACCTGAAGATGCAACGCACCTGCTGCTCATTATATACCCGCGCTGCGAGGCAAGCAGCTGATGCATATGATTGCATGCCAATGTGCATTGGCTCGTTTAGTTACACTCGAAGTAGATTGGCCTCTCTAGCGAGATTCCTATTCGTCGGTCTGTCCGACGTACGTCTCCGTTCCCTCCTTCAGGGAACGAGGGTTACCTTTGTAACCGAGACGATCTCCACCTTACTCTATGCAGAATGTACTGTTGCAACCTATGTGACAATTCAATCAGGAAAATGAACATAATTTGGAATTATTGGAAATAATATTAGGAGTTTCGTTGTTTTATCTTTAGAAGTTCCTAAAGGTTTTACCAGTTTTCATAATGTTAATCAGTTGATCATATCGCCACTGGGATGTTCTAAAATGCTTAACGTGAAAAAGCTTAGGGTGGCTTAATTTACTAAGACAGTGTTATTAACAAACCAAACCATGTGTTTTGTATTGATTTACCATCTAACAAAGTTATCATAGTTGGTTAAATGAAGTCGGTGTGCCACCTACAGGCCTTTTGGGTGAAGTGTAGGTTGGTAAAGAACGTGCAAATTGGCCATAACTACATTACCCTTTTTGATAGAATAATAGTGATAAATAATCGTGATTATGATTTTGAGCAAAATAATCGTGATTATCAGTTTAACCATTATCGTGCAGCCCTAGTAGCGTTGCTTCTTTTACTTCTTTTAAAAACATTAAAAAATGACACACAGTTTCCCAAGGATTTTGATATTTGCAGTACTCAATATTATGATTTATCATATTTGTTGACTTACAATTAGGCCGCTCAAAAGGTAGACTTCCACATCCTCTTTGAACTGCAAATAAAACAACATGGAATTTAAAATTTGGCAAATTCTTTTACCAAATTCTGTTATTATTTTTATTTATTAAAGAAATAATTCACACAAAAAGAACAATTTGCCAATATTTATTTTTCCACCTCAGTATTATACTCTTTCTTTCAGAATACACAAAAGTTCATTGCCTGCATGGGGATAAGTAAATAACACATTTTTTTCATTTTTTCAATACTATTTACATCTGCACAATCTTTTTTTGTTTGTTTGTTTTGTTTTGTTTACCACTCATGTTATTGGCTTCCTGGTCTGGGAGATCTTTGTGTTGTCTTTGCAGTCCTCTGTTCCCTGGTGATAAAAGAATTAATTTAATTTAATTAATTTAAATTAAATACAATATTGTGAAGAAGAAGAAGAAGAAGAAGAAGAAAAAATCTATTAATATATTTTTATTTTCCCTCTCATTGCATCAGATTTATTTAGGCTCTTGTCTGGAATGGCTGCAGTATATGACCATATCTATCTTCTGAAGGGAATGTGTGTTGAAGATATCATATATCATATATCATATATGTCACATATCGATTGTTAAATATGCTCTTTTTTTATTTCCCCTTTTATTCCTATTCAAAATGTTTTTTTCAGCACATGCATAGGGCCTAATCTTTTTTATTCTGAAAAACATACTCAATTTGTTTTAAACGAATCTGTTTACAATATGAGTAAAATAATGCAGTAACCCTATATGAGTGTTGAGAAATGCCAAAAGTGAATAAAATAAAATAGTACACCATCTGAGGAAGTGACCTTTATGAGATGTTACTGAAAATTGTGCTGCTTTATGATTTGTCACATGGTGACAAACTTTGCCTTATTATTATTCTTGATCAAATTTATCTGCCTCTTTCTCTTACTATTCTGCCTTCCTAAAAAAGAAAACGTATTTGAACAAACCGCGCACTGGATTACAATCAAAGAAATGCACATTTCCGTGATCCTATTGCACCGAGATATTTTTCAGCATTTATTACACTTTTACTGTAGGCTAGCCTATTATTTAATAAATAAAATAAAAGAATACTTGCCGTTCGGTAATATGGTAGGCTATGTATCATGTTAAACACATTTATTTGGTCTGATTTGATCCTTACCTGAACTAGAAGCCATAGCCTACATGTTCGTAACAAAATTGAAAGCGAAAGTTTGTTCGATAAACCGTAGACGGAAGATGAGAGGAGAACACTGTAGATGCACACATAGACAAAAAAGGGGCTTGAGCACCTGCCCTTTTTCTTCCTCGAGAGAAAGTGCCCTTTTTTCTAGGGTGCTTTTAAAAAAAAATAATAATAATAATATACATTCCTGTTTGCGCACAGCTTCCCTGTCAAACAAATATATTTACTGAATAAAACAAATAAAAAAATACTATATCAGGTCGGCTTTGTCGAGTTCAGATGCCCTCACTCCGCGACGCGCCATTCATATCCGCACGCACGCTCGCGCGCCCCGGCCCACCTCACCTCACCTCACCTCGAGTTTGCTGCTTGCTGAAAACTTGTGACAACTATTCCCGCGAAAATGCAACTGCTGTCTGGCGATGAGAAGCGAAAAAGAAAAAAGCCCGGTATAGACCGCGCATCCCGTGCATTTCTTTCAGGTAGGCTAGCCTGTTCACAAACCTGAAAGTTTTGGCTATTTAAGGGTTATTTATACATTTAACGCTGCATTAATAGTTTGACCACAATCAACGCATCTGCCTGATTTGACACTAATTTATGTTATATTATAATTTCAATTATTTTACTGTGCTATGCATTGCGTTTTGAACCATGGTGAAGATATCTGTAGGGCTGTCAATACCAGAAGAGGAGCAATCCATGAACCGCATTATTAGACAGTTTTCTAAGGATGCATGGTTTATTAAATCTATTTAAAAATCATAATACAGCATTAGCTACATAATGCTATTCTTAAATCTACGCTTACACAGGATAATACATCAATAAAAGTTTAAACCCTTGTTCTGTCTTTGCATGTTTGATGTCCACATATTCTTGTTGAAGAAATTACAGTAGCTGTAGCATTTCTATCACAAAGAAGTGGCCGAATATTATTATTTAACTAATAATATATTTTTAATCATGGTTGGCTTTGATCGTGGATTTGATCGTGCTGTGCTGTCTAACAACAAAAATCAGCAGGCTTTTGGCGCCCTCTGCAGGCATTTGTTATAATATATAATGCATTAAGCATTAACAGTTCAGGAAAAATTATTGATGTGTTTAAATATGCAGATTAGCTTGTTTTGGTTAATTTAGAATAAATCTACAGATGCAAACAGACGGAGGGTAGGCTTAAAACAAACTCCATCTAAATGTGTAGGGTTAGGGTTGAGTTTTCTTTCCATTAGAGTAAAAGACATGGCAGCAAAAATGGACCACAATCTTAAAATTGTCCACTTCATGAAAGAAGTATTCCAATAACACCAAAAAAAAAAAAAAAAAAAAAAAAAAATTAAAATGATTTATTGATTTAAACAAATTATTAGTGAAACTATGTCCCTCTCCTAGGTGCAGTCATTTATTCTAAATATATAGCTTGAAAATAGTTGTTGTTGTTTACTTCTCTTGTGATAAACCTAGTGAATATTAAAGAAGACCATGGTCTCTATTGTCACAGATCCCTTGTCTCCCTGGACTACAAATCCCATGATCCTCCTGTTCTCCACACCTGCACTCACTTCCCTCGTCATCTCCCCATCTTCACTGATCTTCGTCACCTGGACTCCCTCGTCAGCACCACCTTTATAATGGACCCACTCCCTTCACTCCCGGTCCGTTCTCTGTTGTGTTAAAGTGTATGTTTGGTGTTTCCTGCCTGTGTTTATTAAAGTAGTATCTATATTTGTGGAAATCCGTATCTGCCTCATCTCTACACCAGCTACTAGTGATGGGCATTCCGGCTCTTTTTTGTGAGCCGGTTCGTTTGATTCAGCTCACTGAAAAGAGCCAGCTCTTTAAATAATAAATGTTTTAACTATGACTTGGACTATGATAGGTGTGAAAACAATTTGTGAAATTGTGAGACATTGCGAGTATGATTTCATTTAATAATTTAATTAGAACTGTTTTCACACCTATCATAGTCAAAATCACGAAACGAGCCGGCTCTTCAAACGAGCCAGCTCACGAAAGAGCCGGAATGCCCATCACTAGTGTGTGCGCCTAGGCTTATATAATTATATTTTTTTGTGTTGTTCTTTGAATTATTAGTCTATTGTTTTAAATAAAATTAAAATCATTCATTACATAATGATTGAATTTCTATAGGCTTTATTTTTAAAAATAGAGTCGGCTCTTCAGATATGTGAGCCGGCTCCCGACGTTCACGTAAAAGAGCTGGCTCTAAGAGCCGGCTCGTTCGCGAACGACCCATCACTACCAGCTACCTGTAACAGAAGAACGGACCTAAACGCTGGATTTCCACAAAGGAATGGAGACTTTCCTCTGCTCCCTGGCTCCTGCTCCTCCAATGCCTCCCACTCCTCTGTCAACCGGCGATCGCCTCATCGGGCTCCTGCAGGTTGGTCATTCGCTGGAGAGGTATGTGGAGGAGTTCGTTGAGCTCGCTTTTCTGTCTGACTGGCCTGATGCTTGTTTAATCTCCCTGTTTCTGGATGGACTGGATGACGACACTATCCGTTTTGATGAATCTGATTATCGTTTCTCCTTAAGCGAAACTATCAATTCTCACATTCACATTCACACTATCACATTCCTCGTTGATAAGGTTCAGGATGAGTGTTTGTCTCCAGTCCATCCAGAAACACAGTTGGCCGGGCCAGTCAGTCAGCCTCCGTCTTCCTCCGCATACCCCTCCAGTGAACTCCCTGCCTGTTCCATGCTGGACCCACACTCCTCTGCTGGGTCCAGAAGGCGGAGGAAGAGAAGAAAGCCCAAGCAATCTCCAGTCTCCGCTGAGCTCTCTCCAGTCTCTGCCGAGCCCGCTCCCGTTCCTACGGGAATTTTAATTGTATTTGAGGGAATGGACTGGCCCCCTGCTCCAGCCGCCAAGCTATTATCTCCAGTCAGAGATGGGCATAAATACATGGAAATGTATTTAAAATACAAATACAAAATACTGTGTGGGAAAATGTATTTAAATACAAATACAGTATTTTGTATTTTGAAAATACACAAAATACATGTGAAATTGAAGATTCAGTGCAGGTATCCCTATTAGGCTGAAATCTATCTGGGCCTATTCTGAATGCCAAAAAGCATTTAGATGTGTGCAACTACTTAGAAACTTTCGTTTTAATTTTATATACCTCTTCCCTTCCCCTGCCCTGTAGGAAATAAAAAACTACAAAAAACCCCCAAAAAACTAATTTTTAACTTTTATTATGTTTTATCACCATCATTAAAAGCCAATGTGACAATGTGTAATTTGTTAAGCTAATTATAAATAGTCACAGTGAATTAAGAAAGTACATAGACCTACTGACTTTTAATTCCTTACCTCATTTCTGCTCTCTATGTCATTCTCTCTCTCTCTCTCTTTCTTAAGTGCTTGCTTCCTTGCTGGTAATTACAAATAAACTTATGTAGTGCAAAATAGCAGCCATTTATATACTTACTTCTGACAAGGTTACAATGTAGTCTATTACTTATGGTGAACACTACTAAAAAAAAACTGTAAAACTGTGGGAACCTTTTCTGCTATATAGCAAAGAATAGGGATGGGTGATATGACAATATATGGCATGGTTTCACAATTATCAATATCAGTTTTGATACCACAGCAAAAACTGAATTTCAAACTCTTTTGATGCTTTTTTTACGCAAGTAGTATAGTAACTTTTATATTTATTTAATGTAAAGTTTATTTGTTTCTATATACATAATTAGAAAATATAAAGTTTATCTAAAATAAAAAATTTTTTTAATTAGAAATCATTTGGCACTTTTTTTGGTGAACAATAAAACTAAAAGTGTAGTGTATCTTTCATCATTGTCATCACAAATGCACACAATTACTACACTAAACTGATGGAGACAGACAATGATTAACCTAATTATTTCGACTCTACATAAACATTTGCATAGATGGGTAAACACAATAACAATTTGGAAATGTGTCCAGTTACATTTTCATAAAGCACCATGTTTGTAAAATTTAAAATGAGCCTGCATAGCAGAAATAATGAATAAAGTAATGGTCGGTGTTTAATACAATCGTTAATTGAAATAAAATAATTAATGAATTAAAAAACATATATAACACAGTATTGTTCAATTTAGTGTTATACATATGTTATCATATTAATATGTTTTGTTCTAATGTCTCAAGTCACAATTTCAAGTTTACTGGGTTTAACTTGATTATTTGGGTAGGGTTTAAGAAGTGTACTAAAAAACTTTTCATCAAAATGACCTACAACCTAATCAGTTTACATGTGAAGAAATCCATTTATTCACAAACTTCTCACGAGACGAGTGTTTGACATAGTATAAGAGGTGTTTGACAAATTATTCGGCAAACTACTTCCTCTCATTGCTGCTTTTTGGTGGTCGCCCTCTGTCGTTTTTCACAGAATTATACAATGGAGAGCACGTCAAGCATAAAAGCCTAACTGTGTGTTCAAAGTGACGCTAGTCATTCATTTTCAATGAGAGCCGGCGGCGAGCTCCGGCAAGAGCGTCGAGGAGAGTTGAAATCAGGTTAACTTTATGGTAATGAGCTATGACGCTGTTCGGAGGCAACCAATTGGAATGTAGAGGTCCTCGCTTGAGAGGCTTCCGATTGGTTGACGCGACTTGTCATTTACTTTGACCCTCCCGTCGGCGGCGGTTTGAACGAACAGTACAGCGTTGTTGGCAGGGCGGCCAAGGCGATTGTTGACGCTCTCGCCGGCGGTGGTGTGAACGCACGGTAATAGGTTTACTGAGGAGCGCGCGCAGTAAGCAGGTAACAGGTTCATGGCGTAGAGCCATGCGAATTGCGAAAGTATAAACAAGGCTTCAACTGCACAAAGCTAAAGAGAAAGCGGAAAGTCCTATCTAAACATTGTAATGTTTATGTGTACGAAGCCATGCTTGCTGATATTGTGGTCTATAACTCCTCCCCGAACTCACGTGAACGAGCAGCGATTTGCCTGTGATTTCGGGCATTTGTCTGCGATTTCTCAAAACCTGTCGGCGAGCCAAAATCGGGGCTAAAATCGTGCAGTCTGAACTCGGCTTAACATGCAGTAACGTTAAAGGGATAGTTCACCCAAAAATGAAATTTTGATGTTTATCTGCTTGCCCCCAGCGCATCCAAGATGTAGGTGACTTTTTTCTTCAGTAAAACACAAATGATGATTTTTAACTCCAACCGCTGCTGTCTGTCAGCCAAATAATGGGAGTAGATGGGGACTTCGGCTAAAAGAGTAAAAAAAGCTTGCTTAGACAAATCCAAATTAAACCCTGCGGCTCGTGACGACACATTGATGTCCTAAGACACGAAACGATCGGTTTGTGATGTCTGAGCGCGCTCTGACAGCGGCAGTGATGTCTGATCGCGCTCTGATGTCTGACGCTCATTAAAGTATATGCGCGAGACATCACTTCCGTTGTCAGAGCGCGATCAGACATCACTAACCGATGCTGAACGGAGTTGGACATAGTCGTGTATTAGAGGTAAAAAATGATATAAATACTGTTCGGTTTCTCACACAAACCGATCGTTTCGTTCGTTTATTCCAGAAAAGTTGCCGATCCAAGGCTGGGTTGTACAGCTGCGGCTAACGTGCATGAATGTTGGGATTGGGGGGCGTGTCTGGTCTGAACCTGGTCTGAACCTGGTTTGAACTAGTTGATGCATGAAAACAACACCCTGATAAAGAGGTTGACTGTCTCAAAGTATTTTGAGTATTTTGAAAATACAAAAATACTCATCTTAAATGTATTTAAATACAAATTACATTAGATTTTTTCCAAAGGCTTTAAAATACAAAATACAAAATAGTATTTTGTATTTCAAATACGTATTTTAAATACATGTATCTGAAATACTGCCCATCCCTGTCTCCAGTCTCCGCCGAGCCAGCATCTCCAGTCTCCGCCGCCGAGCCAGCATCTCCAGTCTCAGCCGCCGAGCCAGCATCTCCAGTCTCAGCCGCCGAGCCAGCATCTCCAGTCTCAGCCGCCGAGCCCTCAGCTCCAGAGCCCGTTACGAACATTGAACTTTGTGTTTCCCCACTGGTCTCCAGCCCAAGAACTGTGTTCCCTCCCTGCCTCCCTCTCCCACCTCCTCCCATTTGTCTCCACACGGCACCTCCACCTCAAGCCTCTTCGTCCAGTACTCCACCTTGGCCCTCTGTCCCATTACCTCCACCTTGGCTCCAAAATCCCTCGTCTCCACCGTGGCCCATCAGTCCACCAGTTTCACCAGTCTCCATCCTTCCTCCGGTCGAACATTGGTCACTCATCAGCCTACCCTCACCTCTGGACTTCACTCCTCCGTATACACTCCGTCCCTCAGTTCTGTCGGCTTCTTCACTCCCTCCTGTTCTCCCTTTGTTGTATGTCGTCCTGCTTCCACTGCGGCCTTCTGGAGCCCCGTCTACACCTCGCTCGGCAGAGCCGCCGGTGTCGCCATGGTCCGCCGGACCTTCAGCATCGCCTGGACTCCATGCCTTTTCGGCAGCCCGCTGCACCTGACCCGCCATGGCTGCCTGCTGCACCTGACTCGCCATGGTTCTTGGACCCACCCTGGAGACCTCCACTCCAGTCTACTCCTCCCCCTGCTCCGGCATGAGGTCTCCAGGGCGCTGTCACAGATGTCACAGATCCCTTGTCTCCCTGGACTACAATTCCCATGATCCTCCTGTTCTCCACACCTGCACTCACTTCCCTCGTCATCTCCCCATCTTCACTGATCTTCGTTAAAGTGTATGTTTGGTGTTTCCTGCCTGTGTTTATTAAAGTAGTATCTATATTTGTGGAAATCCGTATCTGCCTCATCTCTACACCAGCTACCTGTAACAGAAGAACGGACCTAAACGCTGGATTTCCACAAAGGAATGGAGACTTTCCTCTGCTCCCTGGCTCCTGCTCCTCCAATGCCTCCCACTCCTCTGTCAACCGGCGATCGCCTCATCGGGCTCCTGCAGGTTGGTCATTCGCTGGAGAGGTATGTGGAGGAGTTCGTTGAGCTCGCTTTTCTGTCTGACTGGCCTGATGCTTGTTTAATCTCCCTGTTTCTGGATGGACTGGATGACGACACTATCCGTTTTGATGAATCTGATTATCGTTTCTCCTTAAGCGAACTATCAATTCTCACATTCACATTCACACTATCACATTCCTCGTTGATAAGGTTCAGGATGAGTGTTTGTCTCCAGTCCATCCAGAAACACAGTTGGCCGGGCCAGTCAGTCAGCCTCCGTCTTCCTCCGCATACCCCTCCAGTGAACTCCCTGCCTGTTCCATGCTGGACCCACACTCCTCTGCTGGGTCCAGAAGGCGGAGGAAGAGAAGAAAGCCCAAGCAATCTCCAGTCTCCGCCGGACCTTCATCATCGCCTGGACTCCATGCCTTTTCGGCAGCCTGCTGCACCTGACTCGCCATGGTTCTTGGACCCACCCTGGAGACCTCCACTCCAGTCTACTCCTCCCCCTGCTCCGGCATGATCATACCGGGAGGGGGGGGGGGGGGGTAATGTCACAGATCCCTTGTCTCCCTGGACTACAATTCCCATGATCCTCCTGTTCTCCACACCTGCACTCACTTCCCTCGTCATCTCCCCATCTTCACTGATCTTCGTCACCTGGACTCCCTCGTCAGCACCACCTTTATAATGGACCCACTCCCTTCACTCCCGGTCCGTTCTCTGTTGTGTTAAAGTGTATGTTTGGTGTTTCCTGCCTGTGTTTATTAAAGTAGTATCTATATTTGTGGAAATCCGTATCTGCCTCATCTCTACACCAGCTACCTGTAACATCTATATGTGAACTAATTATTTTGTAGAAATCTGTGGAGTGTAAAACAATTGCATGAGTGTAAGGGAAGTCAGAGTTGTCTTAATATATTTAAGGGTTTATTATTATTATTTTTTTTTAAATAAATAATTATGAGAAGTGCCCTTTTTTCCATTTGAGCCCCTGCCCCCAAATGTCTGTGCACGTCCCTGCTGTAGCCTATCATGTGTCGAGAAAATGGAGAAGTTTGATGAAGGACAGTATAGGCCTAATGCCCCAACCAAAAAATAAAATAAAATAACACCAGTAAATGTCATTTTTCTTTTTTTAGCTAAAAGTAACGGCGCGGCGCGTTCATGAGGCGCTTCAGTCTGTTGCGGAAAGCGGAGACTGACAATCACATGAGCAGAAAACTGACAGAAATATTTGCGTGCTATCAAGATGCGAATTACGGGGAGTTTAGGCTAATGCAGGGTGCGATTTGTAGGGGGGGATGGGGGGATTCCCCCCCTTCTGGTCTATGTATCCCTGCCTCTGCTGAATTATTTTTATCCCCGGGGGGGATAAAAAAATATCCCTCCCGGGTGATGCTACTCCACAAACCTCCAACAGAGCATTTAAAATACCAACAAAAAAAAATATAAAAAAAAATAAAAAAAACACATCGCTGAGTAAAACACTGCGTTTATATAGAACTGTCTCTTTATGACCACAACAAACAGGAAACTTTTCAGACGCGCATTCCGACTTCGCCTCAGCACCAGGCGCCAGTCAAACGCGCACGGAAAAGGTGCAGGTGACGACGAGGGAGCTTCAGTTGAACAACAGTGAACTGCGGTCTGATGAGATGTTGTCAGGCTATGTCGGTACGCAATGACCGTCGTTGTTCTGTTGTAAGTTAAGTCATGAAATTACCAAGCATGCGATTAAAGATGCCTCAAAACTGTGCATATATGTATTTGTTGACATGGTTTTAAAGCTGTTATCCAATTTGTTGGCCTTAAAACGTCTTAAAAATGCACATATGTACACTAAGGAAATCAAAATTTTCTCAGGGGAGCATGCCCCCGAACCCCCCTAACATAATACATTTTCTGACCTCGGTAATTAAACGCTGTGTACAGCCCTGCCTGTATTCTATCTAATGAAATCTGAGGTAAACGTGTATGGAAAAAAAAAATACAAAATTCAAAACATCCCCCCCTCTGGTTTTTTCACAAATCGCACCCTGGGCTAATGTATATTATAATGAATGTCTCTTCATATTTACTTCACTGATATATTAGACCTACTGACTGACTGTAAAGTTATTATTTTTCAATCAGTTAAAACTGACTAAATTTAGTTGTACAGCTATTTCTATATTTACCGGCCATTTACACAGAAAGTGTTTTTACACCATTTACACCGAAACGCGGTCAGTGAAGAGAAAAAACTTAAGGGCTAGACTGAATGTGACGAGACGAAATTTTGCATTTTTGACATTAGACATACAAATAAGAATGTAGGCTATTTTTATTATATATAAACGTCACCATTTTATATATATATGTATGTATATATATATATATATATATATATATTTTTTTTAATGTTTTTTTGCATGTAGTTTAAATTAATTACTTAACCTAATAACTACAATAGACAGGACATACAATGTTCAGGACGGTTAAGGCCTTGTTTTGAGCCCTGTGTATACATCAGCCGTCCGCGTTTGTGCACCGTCCGCATGACGTAATTTTCATGACGTAATAATTGCACTGCGTATGTGTCGAACTCTGTTATCTGCGCACATCCTTGGTTTAGTATACTTTGAAAGACGTGACGCGTCCGGGCGCGGAAAGTGAAGTATACCCGGGGCTTTACACAGAAAGTGTTTTTGCAGTTAAAAACGCAAGACGCGGTCAGTGAAGAGGAAAAAACGTAAGGGCAAGACTAGAAACTACGGTTGTTCCGATTTTGATACTAGTAACGGAAATACCACCGATACCACAAAAAATTCTGGCATCGGTATCGGCGAGTAATTAAACTCATGTATCAATGAGATACCATGCTGTTTGATTGACAGCTTCAGCATGTGCTGCTCCAATGATTACAAAGGGAGCTTTCTTGATTGCTTTCTTTATATAATTTAATCACCATAATTTTTCATCCTACTAATAGAAACAATGCAAGTTGACATTTAGTCACTGGATTGATTTTTTTTTAGTTAAGTTTATTTAGATAGGGACAGATACAAATAACATAGATAAACTTTGACAGTCATCTGATGCATGTATCATAATGTTTTTAGCTTAAAGCTAATTTACAACACTTGTCCCTAGTAGGGCTTTTTTGAGAAAAAAAACAAACAAAAAAAAAAAACAATACAGTTTAACATCAACATCAACATTAATAAAAACCGGGAAAGAGAAAAGATAAAAATGTAATCTAATAGAAAATAATAAAGAAGGATTAAAAGTATACAGAAAGGGCAAAGTCAAAGGACTAAATATGAGAACAACATTGTTCCTGAATTAACCACAATTTGATTTTTTTTTTGAAGGTGGCCAATGTCGTGATACATTTCAAATGATCTGGCAGAGCATTCCATAATTTTGCCCCTTTCACTGAAACAGCAACCTGGGCAAATGATGTTCTACGAAAAGGGATGTTACAATTGACTTTAGAAGCAGATCTGGTGGATCTAGTACTTTGCTGTCTTGTTATTATTTTGCAAAGCGGTAGTGGAGCAGCATCATTTAAGCATTTGAAGACCAGTTTAACCAGATGCAGAGAAATAAAATTAACAAAACTTAGAATCTTATATTTACTTTGAATTTGGCAGTGATGGTACCTCATTCTCTTCTTGTCCAGAACTTTCAAAGCTCGATTGTAAAGACACTCTATGATTTTAACTGATGACTGATGAGCTTGGGACCATGTGGTTAAACCATAAGATATATGTGAAAGAATCATAGAATTTAAAAAAATAAAAGCACAGTCAAGAGTCAGACAGTTTCTTATCATCATAAAACAGCTTAAATTGGCCCTAACAGTTTTACAGATTTTCTTAATATGACTTTTAAAATTCAACTGATAATCTATATTTACTCCAAGATACTTCACTTCAGGTACTTGTTCAATAGGTTCCCCATTAATTTTTATGTTCAAGAGTTGTGTTAGAGGTAGTTTTTGAATAGAAAAGCAGACAGAGTTTGTTTTTTTAGTATTTAAAGTTAAACAAGATGAGGCCAGCCAAGATGATATTCTTTCTAAATTAGTATTAAGTTTGTCAGCCACAGAGATACATGCATCAGCAGATGCATACACCACTGTGTCATCTGCATACATCAGTAGACCTATATCTGGACATACTACATCCGGTAAGTCATTAATATATAGACTGAAGAGTATGGGTCCCAAGACCGTGCCCTGAGGAATACCTGTTTTAATTTTAAGAAAAGTGGATCTCACACTATTAATCACAACACACTGTTCACGGCCCTTTAAATATGATTCAAACCAGGACAATGTTTTTTTGGATAAATTGAACTTAGCTAATTTAGAAATTAATATATTGTGATTTACTGTATCGAATGCTTTTTTTAAATCTAGAAACACAGCACCAGCTACATTTCCCTGGTCAAGTGATTGTTTGATATTTTCAGTTAATAGACAAATTGCGGATTCTGTGGAATGGTTGTGCCTGAATCCAAATTGCAGAGTACTCAGATACTGATTTGTCTCAAGATGGTGCATGAGTTGTTCTGAAACAATCTTTTCTAAAACTTTAGACAAAACTGGGAGAAGACTAATAGGTCTATAATTACAAGACATTTTGTCATCTCCTGATTTAAAAATCGGTATTACTAGAGCATTTTTCCACCCATCTGGGAATTGCCCAGATTTAATGGAGATATTAACAAGATTGGTGAGAGGCTGGACCAGAATGCTGCTATATTTTTTAAGAAAAGCTGTATCTAAATTAAAAATATCTTTTGAGAAGGTGGTGTTTAAGTCCTGTATAGCTTTCAGAACAGCTGTCTGACCAACCTCCCTGAGCTGGAATGAGTTATCTTGACCTTCAAGCAGGTCTACTTTTGTTAGGCCTATATCGTTACAGCATGGAAAGCTTGATGCTAGGTTGTTAACAGACTGTATGAAAAAATTATTGAATTCATTAGCAAGTTGTGCATTATCAGTGATGGTGTGTTCACCCATTTTAAGTTCATATTTTGTTTGGGTGGTGTTACCCTTTGGATTTAATAGGCTGTTTAATTGTTTCCACATTAATTTGCCGTTCCCTTTAGCCTCTGTTAGAGCTTGGGTATAATAATTTGATTTAGACATTCTAAGTTCTTTGACAACTTGGTTACGCAAACCTTTAAATAGTTTCAAATCAGTGTCCCTTCGGGTCTTAATAAAAGTTTTCAAGACAAGATCTCTCCTTTTCATCAGCTTTCGGATATTATCGTTCATCCATGGTAACTGAAATTTTCTCTGGGATTTCTTTAGCTTTTTAATGTATTTATCTACAATACTCTCAATAGTGGACATAAGCTTATTACAGCAATCGTTTACTTGATCATATTGTTGAAGCCCATCCCAGTTAACACCCTTTAACTCATTCTCAAATTCAATCTGGTTTTTACGAGGGATTTCAAGTTTAAACAGGTACCGATTTGGATTTAGAAATTTAGTCATTCTTTTCTTTGTCAGTTTTCTTGCAATTAAAATCATATTATGGTCAGATACTAAAATATGAAATTGCATACTTTGCGACAATATTACATTAATACATAACATTCAGTTGACACATCAACAGTTGGATACATTTGCTTTACGTTGAATGTGTCCTTAATATATATCAGTACACCCCCACCCCTTCCCACAGTTCGGTCCCTTCTAAAACATGTATACCCTGGAATATCAATTATGTTAGTTGGAATTTTATCATGCAGCCAAGTTTCGCTAATACATAAAAAATCGATGTTGGACTCAGACAACAATATCCTGATCTCATCTCGCTTGGGAAATAAGCTTCTGATGTTTAAATGACCTCCTAAAATACCTTTTAGGCTTTACCGTGGAATCCCAGACCACTCTGGCATGATTAACAGTCTGAAAGAATAAAGTTTGTCTCTGTTTAGTCAATGCTTGTGTTTGGATTGATCTTACTTTGTCGGGGTCAGTTCTTCTTCGCCGACCAGCACTGTTAGTTGAGCGGTTCAGGGCACTCACAAAGACCAACCCGTCATCCACCGTCTGTCCGGCCCCAGTCAACCCCTCAACCGCGCAGGTCGGCCTCTCCGCCGTCCCTCCAACCTTCGTGGAGCTGCACGCCCAGGTCCCCACGCCAGGCCCCATCCTCGCCGGCGGACAGAGACCGGAAATCCGCGAGCACTCCAGGTAGCATGGAGCCGATCGAACCGGCGCCATCCAGGGCAAGAAACTCCACCCGCTGGCGGGGAAGTAGGCCCGCCACGCCGCCAGCAGGTGCACCCACAGATTCACCCACAAGCCCTGGGCCCGGATTGAGCTGCACATCTCCCGCCAGCAGCATCAGGAGGAAAAGGTAAGATACCGCATAAGATTTATTTGCTTTAATGCGGTTGGAGTAACATATTGATGTGCGTAAAGTGCGCCTTGAATCAAAGATTAAAAAAGAGCGGTAAATGATGAGTTGTCCGTATCCGAAGTTATACAGATGTGTTTTCTGGGGAAAAAAGCTTGATATTTGATCATTTCTTATAAACTCTGGTTGAGTTCTGGGTTGTAGAGATCCAGTCATAGAGGCAAAAAATGTGAAAAATACCGCTGTAGTACAGATGAACAGCAAATAAAAACTCAAGTAGAGACTCAGATAGCATTGTTTGTTTGTATGCTGTCTCTGGCGTTCAAGTTGTTTCTGTTCAGAACGCGCACATAAACTTTGTTTTTTGTTAAATATCAACAGTGATTGCGTCGGTGTTAAAAGCTTGATCAACCAATATTTAAGATGTGTGGATCTAAAAAAGAGATGAGTTAATCCAAAAAAAAGTGCAGCAAACACGGAGCCCCACCAACCGTGTGTGCGTGCCATATCATCAGCTCTACTGATGATATGGCTTCTTTACTGATACACAGACAAAGAACATCTGACGGTACATGAATCATTAATATCAGATCAGGCATTAGAATGAACACAGTTACTGACATGTTGTTGCATTACTGTTGAGTCCAGGCACTGCACAATATTTTGTAATCGGCATGTTTATTGCTTGGTAGCTCGATCTGGTTTAGCACCACGTAGGCCTATGTTACTTAGGTATTCTATTGCATGTCATGTGCAAATCGGTGGGCGGGGCTAAACAGGCAGTGATGAAGAAGGCGTTGATCTTCTTCTGCAGAGGCGGTGCTTGCTGCCCTTTGACGTCATAGATCCCCACTTTGTAAATCCTGTAATTTGCTGGGTCTGGTGTCAATAAAAGCTTTTATTGGAAGGAAGTTTTCAGCTCTAAAACTTACAGGATATTCTTAAAGTATGATGATCTTTTATATATCAAAATCTCAAGGAAAATTTGATTTCTCAGTTCATGGCCCCTTTAAAATGTAATTGTTTATTCTGGCCCATGGAACTTCCAGATTAGCTGGCATAGAGTGGTGTATTTAGCTTTTGCCTTTGCAAGAAATAATAAACTGAGAATGAGGACTGCTTTAAACTCTGATACTGTCTCAGCCTAGGAGGTACAGTAGTGATCAGACCCTGAGATAATATAATCAAAGATTAGAATATTATACACCTTCCTGACTCCTCCTGAATAGAGGAAGTGGCACAATAGTCATTAGTCCTAACCCCATAATCTCCTAATCTCTCCTCACTTTACATACACAGGCTGTAAAATGTAATTCCTCAACAATCGGTTTTGCTATACTTTTGTTAAACAACCGAACTCTCTACTGAGCACAATACTGGGAATCTGTGTTGCAGATTTGGCACATAGAAGGAAACCGTTAGAGTCTAGAAGCTCATTGTAGCTAAAGACACAAGTCTTACGTGTATTTCAAATCTGAGAATGATGAAATTATTTTAAGATGATGCTTGTAATTTTTTTTTTTTTTTTTTTTTTAGATGAGAATTTCTTTTGGTGCAAACCAAAGAAAATGTGAGGTTTGGAGTGAAACATCTAGTTTGTTTTAGGTGCTGTAACGGTAGAATCTCCAAACAGAACTTTTGCCTACAGCTCAAAAACACATTTACTCTTTGATTACTCTTTTTTCAGTATTCACACACAGGGTAAGGTCTGGTATGGCATTAAAGATTCAGATGGAGATGTGTATTAAGGAGGTGAGTATG
This sequence comes from Megalobrama amblycephala, assembly GCF_018812025.1. Lineage (NCBI taxonomy): Eukaryota > Metazoa > Chordata > Actinopteri > Cypriniformes > Xenocyprididae > Megalobrama > Megalobrama amblycephala. The sequence goes on from NC_063067.1 coordinate 3,417,405, forward strand.
TTGAGAGCAGCTGGTGATCCTGATTTAAACTGGATTATTCGGATCTGATCTTTCAACAGCTCGGTTTGTCATCTCTTCAGGTTCAACACATTCACTATCTGCACCATCATCATTATCCATGGCAAGATCTGATCCAGTGTTGGCTCTGTTCTCTGAACTCCTGGTTCCTCTCTGACTGGTGCTGATGAAGTTTGTTCCCACCGTCTCCGGCTCTCAGAAGCTCCTGGCATCGATGGACTGCCGTCAGCTCACTCAGGTTCACGGATTCACCGATATTGTGCTCAAACCAAAGTGAAAAACTCTTTCATTGTGAAGCTTTCTAATGCTCTCACTTCTCTTGAAGAATATTTACTAGATTTAATGATCATCTACACTAAATAATAATTCAGTATTTTCATTCACAACTGATGAAAGTCAACAATAAAGATCCTGTTTTATTCATATTCTGTCTGTTGTTTCTGTGAGCAGATGTTCATGAACTCAAATCATTCTCAAATGTGTATTTACATATTTATTAGCAAACAATTTCGTTTATAAGCAATATCAGTTATAGAATTGAACTCTTGACTTTATTCAGATATTACAATATAAACCAAAAATCACAATATTTCACAAGTAATTCAATGTTAACAGCTGGAGAGGAGAGAGAAAATGGCTTCAGAAATTTCTTTACAAAATAACATGAAGAAACAATTTCATAGTTGATTTGAAAATCAAAGTATTAATGAAAGACAAAAGAAATATATAAATGTGTAACAAATTGGTCATTTACATGTACATATAACTCACAAATTTTCATTATAGTTCATGTTTTGTCAGTCACAGATTTTTCTGAATATATATTTCTTTTTTGCACTTGTGTCACATTTTAATTTTCTTTATATTTGTAAGTAAAATGTACTTGATTGTGCAAATTCTTTTTTAATTTTATTTACATATTCTAAGAACATCACATCCATATTTAATCTTTTCAGATTTGATGTTTTTAGTTTGTTTCAGTTGACACGTGTGATGATCAGTGGCTTTGAGTTTTTACCTTCATCATTAAAGCCTGGGCTAAAAAATGGATAGAGTTTGTCAGTGAAAGTCTGACCAGTGAAAGAGTAGATATGAGATCTGGAGTCCACGTCAGAAAAAGAGACCAGACCCTCCTCATAATCCACAAACACTCCCACCTTCTCAGGTTTCTCTCTCTGAGATAAAGAGACAAATTGATTATCAGCAGCTTTATATTGATTCTCATTCCACAGAAACACAGTCCAGAATCCATCCTCAGGACCCAGTGTGATCCCCCCCTTCCTGTCAATGGATTCTCTGGCCACTCCTAATTCCCACTCAGTCTTTCCCTTCACCTGCACCTCATAGTAAAATCTCCCTGAACTGAATCCCTGCTTTGCCAGAACAGAAAACCAGTAATCAAATCTCTTTGGGTTTTCAGGGACGTCCTGGTCAATGTCTCCATGACGGACTTGTTTTCCATCATCAGACAGGATGAGACGTGGATGTGCCGTATCAGGATCCAGAGTCAAATCCACTGAGAGAGATCAGACATTATCAATCAACTTCAGAACAAACATTTTCATGTGTATAAAACACATTATGATCAAAAGTATTGTGAGTGTATTGGTGTCAATCTCACTGTACCTGCAAACTTCTGCACAAACTTCAACTCTGTGAACACAGATGACAATATAATGATGAATTATTAATAGGTATATTTCAGTGAGTTTATCTCTATTAACAGCATCAGTTGAATGTAAATGTTGATCGTTCATCAGTTTGTGAAACAGAATGTGTTTAACATTAATGCACTTACAATGAAGGTCTATGAGACGATCATAACAGAGGGTTTAAAAGCAGAAATGTCAAGTTTGTGTTTTTATTAAAGCTGTAACAATAATTATTCAGTGTAAAAAATGTTATTTTTACTGTTAAATTCTCCCTGTAGTCAATAATTTTATCCCTTTAACTCATATTTGATCACCAAAATGACATTTTTCTGTTTAAAAAACAGGCATGAATAGAGGAGGAACGAGACAGACTGGAAACACCAGAACAGGTTTCCTTTTCCCGTCATTATCCTGTCAAACGTCCGTTCAGGAAGCAACAAACTAGATGAACTTGTGCTAAGAGCTGATCATGATTGTGAATTCAGAGCAAACTCATTTTCCCTACAGAAACTTGACTCAAAGATCATCATAAACCCCAGGCCTAACGAGACGAGCTCATTTCAATCCACTGGAGGAGCTGTGTGTGTTTGACAATAGCTGGTCACACAATACTGTGTTCAGGTGGAAGTGAGCACACTGGAGATTATAACTATTGATTTCAGATAATTTTATCTCCTGCTGGAGTTCAGTCAGATCTGTCATATGTTCCCGGACCGAATGTTGATGCTGCAGTGGAGAGAATAGTGAATTAAATGTACCAGTTTATTCTGAAATAATATTATAATTATTAAATTAATTTATTATTAATTAAATAAATCAATAAATAAATGTATCTATTTATTTTGAAAAATTCCATGAAAACACAACATTTATTGTTTAATATATTTCACAAAATCCTCTTTCAATATTATTGTTTAAATTATTTTTTCATAATTGAATGTGCTTTTTCAAAAAGCCCTTTTTCATAATTATATGCTGAATTTACAAATGACGCCTATTTGACGAATCATGTATTTCCAAAGCACAATTTTCCCAAATATTCTTTTCATAATAATAGAGGACATTTCACAAATGCCAATCAACAGGCAGTGGGTGTTACAAATTTCTGTTATAAATTGTTGTTTTATTGAATTCATGATTTTTTTAATTATTTCATTTTGAGTGTTTTGGTCCACCATACAATATGTGGACTGTCCCACTCATTTAAACTGGAATATTGATCGCTGTCAGGGGAATATTCCTGGAAATCTGACCACTATGTAATCAGGGATGTGATTCTTCTGGATTAAACTGGAATTCCATTTTTTTCAGCCAAAAATCCTGACTCATGTGAATCATTTCAATCATTTAGTAACCAGCAGAACCCCCGGTGGTCAGGGTTATGTACTGCATGATGACTGAAATCAGAAATGGCCTAAAACAATTAACTAACCTAGATAACAATGACCGGGTGGTCCACCAGCGTTTTTTGGGCGGCACAAAGTCAGTGGCTAGACACGGTTGGACCACCATCGGCACAATCCAACTAATCTGAAAATGCCGTCGGTCTGACAGAGTTTTTTGGGTGTCACACCGGCGGTTTGCTGTTGGTACACCAGTGGCAAACTGATAGTCGGTCCAGTTTCTACTGAGCGTTTACAGGACATCTTTATTTTATAAATGTATGTTTATTCTATATTATTTTTACAGTTATAAAGAAAGCACAAAAAAAAAGACTGACCTAATATATCAAAAGAAAAGTGTTGGTATAAAAAACTGCCTTTGAGCATGATTTCAAATGAAATAAAGCGGTTGAATGTTTGTGAAAACAACAATAAAAATTAAGTTATAAAAGTGTCTTACTTGTAATTGACACACTTCTGTTGAATCTTTACTTTATAGAAATGGTTTAGTTTCTTCGAAATAGTCATTTAGTTATTTAGTAATAGTTATTTATTCTGATGATGCATTAGTTGGTCTACTAGAGAAAACAAACCCCTCAGCTGATTCTGGCTCACACTGAAGCCCCTGAAACATGCTATTGCTCTAGCCAGCTGCCAAGACAAAGGAATTCATTATTTGCACAAAACAAGATATAATAATTAAGCCAGTTTTACTTAATGGCCAAAATGTTGAAATTGTGGAAAATTATAATTATCTTGGTACAGTTCTGGACTCGAGCTTCTCTAGTGTGTTTTCAAAAGTTGCTCACAGAGACTCTGTCTTCTCAGACATCTCAGCAGTCTTTGTGTTTGTCAGCACATCTTAAACTGTGTTTCACGAGTTCACCTGCCCGTTCAGTCTTAATGATTAATTGGTTTGGCTTGCTGTCCTCGCAGGAGGCTTGAACCCGAGGCTCGGCTCGAGCTCCAAACTAAACCCCTCTATAACAGTACTGCGCAGAGGGAGAATAAGAGAAATAGAGGAGATGGGGAGGAGGAGGGATGCTGGAAGAACTGTCGCTGGGATGACGCAGTGACTGCTGCTTATATACACTCATAATCTCCAACTTTATTTATAGAGCTCATAATAAAACAACATAGTTGACCATAGTGCTGTACAATGAAATAAAAATGACAAAAATTAAAAACCACAACAAAAGCCTCACACCCAACATTCAAGACTAACTTGGCAGCTACAGCGACAATACCTCAATACTCATACCTGATCAAAAGCCAATGTAAAAAAATATGTTTTTAACTGCTTCTTAAAATCATTTAGAGATGATAATTGTCTCAAATACGCTGGTAAACTGTTCCATAACCTTGGAGCAACTACTTTAGTTTAGATCGAGGAACATGTAGGAGATTTTGTGCATTGGAATGTAATGTTCTCTTTGACTCCTGAACATGAATTAGATCAGCAATGTATGGAGGGGCTGTGCCATGCTGAGATTTAAACACAAAAAGTAGAATCTTAAAATTAATTCTATAAGGTACAGGTGAACAATGCAATGCTCTCAAGACAGGGGTAATATGGTCATATTTCTGAGTACCTGTCAATAGCCTTGCGGCAGCATTTTTGACCATCTGTAATCGGTCCAAAAGTTTCTTTGGGAACCATAATAAAGTGAGTTGCAATAATCTAGTCAGGAAAAAATAAAAACATGAACGATCTTCTCCAAGTCTGTACGTGTTAAGAAAGGCTTAATCTTAGCAATCATTCTAAGTTTATAAAAACTAGCTTTAACAACTTTGCTTATTTGAGAGTTTAATTTTAAAGCACTGTCACAGATCATGCCTTAGTTTTTTCCTTGATGTTTCCTAAAAGGGCTCAATGTACCTAGATTAATTCCAGCCGTATCACTCATTTCGGAGGGCCTAAATATAATCACCTCTGTTTTCAATTCATTCAGACTCAAAAAGTTTGCAGTCATCCATGACTTCACCTCATCTATCAGGCCAACAAGTGCCCCAGGACACTGGAAGAATTTGGGATAAAGGACAAATACAATTGAGAATCATCAGCGTCAGAATGAAATGACACACCGTATTTACCCAAAATCACTCCTAATAGCAGCATATAAAGAGAAAAGAAAAGGGTGCCGAGATCGAACCTTGCGGGATATCACATGTTAGGGGTGCTGAGGCTGATGCAAACTCTCCCATGCAGACCGAGAAACTCCTATTTTGAAAGTAAGACTTTGTCCGTCTTAGGGCAAATTTAAGAACTTTAAGATATTTTGACTAGAAACAAGACAACATCTCTAAGAACAGCATTTTTTGCAATGTACTACATATATATGATATTTGATTCATGAAAAAGTTTAAAAAACTCTCACATAAATCAACAGTCATTTCTCCTACCACCTCTAATTTAGGATAATAATCAAATCTTTCATCGAGAATAGATCACTAGGCTTATATCGATTTTTCTCAATCAGTTTTGCAAAGTGTCTCGATCTCACAGTTCTTACAGCCCTCTGGAATTTAGACAGAGAATCTCTTCACATTTCAAACCAAATTTGTAACTTTTGTCTTTTTTCTATTTTCATTCCCATCTTCTACAAACCTGTCTTAGGGAACAGATATTCTCATTAAACCATGGAGCTGATTTATGCTTTATGCTTTATATATGCTTATATAATGATGATCGACAGGACTGAATGTTTACACTCTAAAAAATGCTGGGTTAAAAACAACCCAAGTTGGGTTGAAAATGGACAAACCCAGCGATTTATTTAAACCAACTATTGTTTAAAAATTGCTCTATGGCTAGCTTAAAATGAACCCAAAATAGTTGGGAAATTAAAAACCAGATGCAATTAGAGGCAACAATAATAGACAAAAGGTGAATGTTTATTAATAAGCTTTAATATTTTATTAATATAAATTTAATAGTTTAATAGTTTATTAATATAAATGTATTAATAAGTAATTTAATAAATGTTTATTGTTTAATAATTATTCATTGAACATTAATAAATGTTCATTTCCAACATACTTTGGTTTAATTTTAATTAAGCAATACAGTAATTTTTAAACAATAGTTGAGTTAAATAAAACTACCCAGCAGGTTGGGCAAACATTTAACCCTACCGCTGGGTTAAAACAACCCAATTGCTGGGTTTGTCCATTTTCAACCCAACTTGGGTTGTTTTTAACCCAGCATTTTTTAGAGTGTAGGCTTTTTAGAGCTACATATAAATCTGTTAAGAGTCTTCTGACCTTTCATCTCCCTGCCTAGCTGGTATGGTCACATCAATTGTAGATTTAAGGATAAAATTTATAGAATTGTGTCAATGGCAAGTAAAATAGTTGGTAAACCCCAGAAGTCTTTAACACGACTTTTCACAGAAAAGGGTAAGGAAGAAGTCGAGGAGTTTTCTAGAAAATCGTTCCCATCTTCTCTTCAGCCAGTTTGAGCCCCTGAAATCTGGGAGCTGCTATAGAGTCCCTCGGGCAAATAATATTAATAGTTGTTGTTAATAATAATAATAAAAATGTGTTCAAGAAGTCCTTCATCCCAAATGCCATTAAAATTCAAAAATGACATTAACTGTACTTTTCTATATAATGTGATCTTGTCTGTGTATTGTTTTATTATAGCCTGTTAGTTTCTCAGTAGATGTTTAAGTGTTAATGAGCCAAAGACAAATTTCCACTCTGGTGAATAACATTTGAGTTTGTACAGGGATAGTTACGTCATGTGCCTTACATCTCACTAAAGTTCACATTATACTTCTTTAGAGCTGCAGTCCGGAACTTTTGGCGCTCTAGCGGTTGATAAACAGAACTGCATGCGTCTTGTGGAGGAACATTGGTTTGGAAAATGTGTTCATGATGTACTCGTTTATTATATAAATATAAATATATACATTCTGAACACACACAAAAAAGTTAAGGACTGCAGCTTTAAATGATTATGACATGAGTTGAAAATATAACTTTTAGTGATTTTATAATCATGTGGTAATCAGCAACATCACAGATGCTTAAAATTAATTTAACACTTTTTTCTTAGTATTTTCTTAGTTAATGACAAAAACACTGTATTTGATATTCACTTACCAGTTTGAATGAGTTTTTCATTTAGTTGTTCCTTCAGTAGATTCAGAGCTCTTTTCAGAGATTTCTCGTCCACATCAGAGATCTTGGTGTGTGAAATACTGTACAGGGATGAGAACATCTACAGCAGGAGAGAGAAGACTATTAAATATTAATTATATTCCACATTATCGCTGATGAGACAGATGTTTACTGACCTGTATGACATGAAAATGATCGTCAGTGTGTGAGAGCTGCTCCAGCTCAGTGTTTCTACTTTTCAGCTCAGTGATTTCCTGCTTCAGCTCTTTAATGAGATCTTCAGCCTGTTTCTCTGCTGCTTTCTGCTGTTCCTCCATCATCTTCAGCTCAGTGTTTTTTCTCTTCAGCTCTTTAATGAGATCTTCAGCCTGTTTCTCTGCTGCTTTCTGCTGTTCCTCCATCATCTTCAGCGCTTTAATGAGATCTTCAGCCTGTTTCTCTGCTGCTTTCTGCTGTTCCTCCATCATCTTCAGCTCTTTATTGAGATCTTCAGCCTGTTTCTCTGCTGCTTTCTGCTGTTCCTCCATCATCTTCAGCTGCTCAGACTGATATCTCTAAACGGATTGGATCAGATCAGTGAAGAGCCAAAGACTATAGATATAGAAAGACAGTTCACTACTCTTAGTTATGAATGGAAGAAACGGCAACAAGCAATATGGCAGAATAGGTCAAGCCTTCTTAGTAAAAGAGCCAATCACTGATTGATCAAGTCTTTGCATCACTGCAGCTGCTGTTAGAAGCTCTGGTTCCCATAGAAACCCGAGACTCACGCTTATGACTGCACATGAGCATTGGCTCGTCTAGCCTGAAAAGTAAGCTTTTTTAAAGCTATTTGAGCACAAGAAACAACATTTATGGGACAGTTCATGTCAGATTGTGTTGCTGATTTGAAATGTTATTTAATTGCAAGTTAAGTTTTTGGGATTTCAGGATTCCCCCATTCAAATAGATAGGACTTGGTATTAGATGTGGAAATAGCTGTCAGGAGGCATCACAAATAAGGCTGTCAATTGAAGAGACTTTCCTTGAAAGGGACTTTGGAAGAGTTCAACACTGAATGATTTCTCTTTATCTGTGTTCCCCTCCCCCCAACTGGACAAAGTTACATATGTTTACGCTGGTTTGCGCTCATCAATGTCAAAATGATTGAGATGGCCAATCAAATCAAAGAAGATGAGCTTTACTGTTCACTTTGATTTTGTTTTTTGCTTCATCTCTGGATTTCCCTGTTCTTGCCTGAGCCCTGGACTCCATCTTTGTTTGGACTGCCCACTCTGTGTTTTGAACGTTTTGCCTGACTATGGTTTATGATTGTGGATTACCCTTCCCTAAATACACTGCATTTGGATCCTCCACCATTCGTGTCTTGGAGCAGTCATTACACCCGAACTGCTGAGACCATTGCATCACAAACACCAAACCACCCACACTCCTAAACCAATGCACTTACACACACACACACACACACACACACACACACACACTCACGGTGTATTGTGTAGGTAAGATGATCAACACTGCTACCAACAGGACACCCAGACCAATAATCATCCCGTTTGAAATGTGGACGGTTCGAGATGAAGTAAAGAAACCATCATTGGAGACGAGAGTCTGTAAAAAGAGAAAGATTCAGTTCAAGTAACACTTCTCGAAGCCTTCTCCTATACTTGCAATACAAAAGCAGGGACCATTCCCTGTCTCCCATTCAATCCTAGCAGAGCATTGTTCCTTATATGGAAATGGTTCCGGTACATAAAGAAAACCATATGTTATAACATAGAGTACAGCTTCAACAGAGGACAAAAGACCCTCTGTCCACTTTCCTTCAATGCTGAGACCAACATAAAATCTTTCAGTCATAAAGCTGTGACCAAAGTACAAGAAGCTAAATGATTTTAATCATTTTTTCACTCACTTTTCTCAGCTTTACTGAGTGTTTGAGCTCTTGAATCTTCTTCATTCTCTTCTGGATCATCTGCTGCTCGTCTGTCTGTGTCTGAACCAGATGATGAAACATACAGAGAAAAACACACACATCACTGAATTTATTGTTCAATCTTCTGACCAAAAAAAAAAAAAAAAAAAAAAATCTTATTAGAATAATGAATGTAAATCAGAATTAATTTTTTTTAGTCCATGTCTGTCAGCTGTGAAGGTAACATTTTCAAATTCACAAAAGTTGACAAAATTAACTTTTAGGTGATTAATTAAAAAAAAAAAAGTCACAAGCCAATATGACCTGCACCAACATCAACACACAGAAAACTGCATTTCACAGTGAGTTTAAAGTGTTTTGTCTGTAACTCTTTACCTTCTTCTCTCGACTCTCCTCCTCTATAGGAACAGTGTTGTGAGTCCTGTGTTCTCCTTCAGTGCAGAACAGACAAACACACGTCTGATCATCTCTGCAGAACATCTCCAGAGGTCTCTCATGTTTCTGGCATATATAATCGTCCAGATTTTCCACAGCGTTGATCAGTGTGTGTTTCTTTAGACATGGGACTCTGAGATGAAGCTCCAGATGAGAGACACAGTAAGAGCTTTGACACATCAGGCAGGACTTCACAGCTTTCTGCTTTCTTTCATCACAAAAGTCACAGAACACTTTAGATTCTTGATTAAGCTTATTAAAGTGTTGCACAAGCTTTACAAGTGTTGAATTAATCTTGAAATCAAGTCTTTTGCTGAATTCTTTTTTACAGAGTGGACAGAAGCCGATCTTTCTGTTTGTCCAGCACTCGCTCAGGCAGGTTCTGCAGAAGTTGTGTCCACATGGAGTGGTGACTGGATCAGTGAACACTTCCAGACAGATGGAGCACTGGAGCTCCTCATTTAGTGCTGGACCACTGGAGGATGCCATGACTGAAAAGAAAAGTAATGACAGTTTATCATCTACATTGCTGAAGAGAGCAACTTTCATGAAAAGGTATGTACACTGAGTAATTTAATTTATGTTCTGAAATGGATGTTGCATTATTTGAAGTGCCGTTTTGAAAAGGTGATAACATCTAGGTTACGTATGTAACCCTCATTCCCTGAAGGAGGGAACGGAGACGTTACGTCAGAACAGACTGATGAATGGGGGGTCTCGCCCCGAGAGCCCAATCACCTTCGAGTGTTAACAAAACAAGCCAATGGTACGCTGAGTACCTTGGTCTGTGATATTTGCATCCCGAACTCCACCATCACAGTGTGGGTATATAAGGAGCAGCGCAAGCAACTCGCATTCAAGTCTTCACTGAGGAGCCGAGCCAATGACCCGGTATTTCAGCAGAACAGCAATTATGGCAAAGGGATGTAATTTCTCTGTTTCCTCCTTCAGGGAACGAGGGTTACATATGTAACCTAGACGTTCTCTTTCAGTTGGTCATGTTCGACATTACGTCAGAATAGACTGAAGAATGGGGTCCCTTACAAAACGCCACAATAGCTGTCTTCCGGTGACCTGTAAAAGTGATAGCACCCTGATGTGAGACTCAGCACGAGCGAAGGACTACACTAAATACAGAATACACTGGGAAGCATACCCCAACAGGAATATGCTAACAAACTGCCTGCTCAAGGAGGTCTTACAAGGAATCAACCAGCATAACGGTGATAGGGAGAACTCTGAGGTATCCAGCCCGCAGGGTGGGATTACACATCAGAGATGGCAAGTGGCTTGGCAAGGGAAGACACATGCACCCGAAGAAGACTTACTGTGGAACACACGTAGGATTACCCAGGGAGGGGAATCAACACATGGCGGCACCTAGTCCAACACGGGCTGACCGAAGGGGCATGCATGCAAGTGTAGACATCAACAGTGCTGAAGGAACCCAGGATTCTAACTGTGGAACTCACCTGAGGAAAAAAGCACACACATCCAGTCCGTAGAGTGGAATGGCGCAGCAAGCAATGACACCGAGCAGGTCCTACTACAGGCCCGAAGAGGTGAGTACCCGAGAGGACACAGGCTCTACACAAAGATTATAGAATCGCATGAATGTGTTAGGTGTCGCCCAGCCCGCAGCTCTACAGATGTCTGTCAGCGAGGCGCCATGCATCAGTGCCCAGGAGGAAACACTCAGAGTAGACAAAAACTTGAGCTCTACTGAAAGCAAGGGTTTGAAGGGAGCCATCTGCAATGCAGATAAAACCACTGCGAGATCCCAAGAGGGCAAGGTGGATTAAGCCTCCTAGCCGCAATAGCAGCCACATAGACCTTAAGGGTGGAAGGTGACAGCCTTCGTTCCAACCCTTCTTGAAGAAAGGAGAGCACAGACCCGACCAGGCAGGAGCAGGGGTCTTCTTGACGAGAAGAACATAAAGAGACGAAGAGGTCCTACTTCAGGGTATAGGCCTATCTAGTAGACAAGGCTCAAGCCTAAGTGATGGTTGCAATCACCTGAGGTGGCAAGGTACCTAACCTTTCCACGACCTGTCCACTCATGCAGGTTCCAAAGATCAGGATGTGGGTGTCAGAGGGTGCCCAGTCTCTGAGAGAGAAGGCCCTTCCTCATAGGGATAGGCCAGGGAGGGGCTGTCGCGAGGAGAACTAGTTTGGAGGACCAGGTCCGGCCAGGCCAATATGGCACAACCAAAAGGACCTGCTCCTCAACCTCCCTGATCTTCACCCTCCTACCTCGGTCAGGGAGTAAAACAACTGGCAATGAGAATTGACTGGGGAGGCAAACAGGTCTATCTGAGCATCCGCGAAGTGTTCCCAAATCAGCTGAACCGACTAGGGATGGAGTCTTCATTTCCCAGGGTGAGACTGTTGCCAAGAAAGCTTGTCGGCTGCAAAATTGAATCTTCCCGGGATATGAATGGCACAAAGTGACCTAGATGCGCGCGAGTTGAGACATGCGATGGGAGCGTAGACCTCCCTGGACCAGGACATGCTTGTCTCTCAGCAGGACCCTGAAGTGGTGCAGAGAAAGCCGAACTGCTAGCAACTCGAGGCAATTGACATGCCACTGAAGTCGAGGTCCCGTCCATCAGACTTGGGCAACACTGTCATCCCAGAGGAAGGCAACACAGGCAAATCCTCATCTCCCGAGGACTCGAGGCCGCCCTGTGATGTGGCAATCGACATTTGGTCGTCCTCCGGGGGCCCGAATGAAACACTGGGTCCCTGAGTAGGAGGCTCAGGGATTTCAATCGAAAGTGAGGGGGGTGTGGCCCAAGGAGGCTGACTCATCGGGGAAGCCCACATCGTGACCCTCAGATCACCCTGACCACCAGCCAAAGTAGTCCTCTCACGAGAAGAGGAACAAGATTGGGGTGTGACAGAGAAGACTCTACACTGTTTCAAGTAGTCGAGTCTCGATCTCAACATCGCAATGGTCCTGTTCCCACAGTGAGAACATGAACCATTCACAAACGCCGCCTCAGCGTGCTGAAAGCCCAAACTTGACCAACTAAATGAAACTATATCGCTGACTTTGTGATATGTTTCTCTTTCTTTGAAGCGCTGGGTAGTTTCACATCGCTTTCTCTCGTCTGCTTCAACTTGACACACATAGATAACGACACATTTTGAAGAAAAGTGGGTAACTTCTGTCCACCTCGTCAGCAAAAACCACTTACAGTGAAAAACTTGAAAAAAAGCTCCAGGTCCATGATATTAAGGGTGTTTGGAAGGGCCTGCAGACAATCACTAAATATAAAATAAAGCATCATGCTCTAGACGATGACCCCTTCCTCCCTGTGCAGACCAGCTTACTTTCATATTCACTTATATTTTTAATTGGTCTATTACTACTTCTATAGTACCTGCTTGTTTTAAATTAGCCATGATCATTCCAGTGCCTAAGAAGAATAACATCACCTGCCTTAATGATTTCAGACCCGTTGCACTGACGTCTGCTGTTATGAAGGTGTTCGAGTGCCTAGTCTGCAAAAACTTAGCGCACATTACACTAAATCCTCACCAGTTCGCCTACAGGGCAAACAGGGGAGTGGATGATGCGGTATCATTAGGCATACATTTCATTCTCCAACATCTTGAAGCTAAGCACACATATGCCCGTGTTCTGTTCCTTGATTTTAGTTCAGCATTTAACACTATTATTCCTATTAGACTGTATGACTCTCTTTTGGCAATGGGTGTCAATGCTGTACTGTGTCAATGGATCTTGAACTTTTTGTCCTGTAGGAAACAATATGTTAAAATCCATAATCATAGGTCATCAACCAGGGTTCTTAACATCGGTGTACCACAAGGGTGTGTCCTGTCTCCTCTTCTGTACTCTTTTTATACCAACAACTGTATGTCCCTTTCAACATCTGTAAAACTGTTAAAATTTGCAGATGATACCACTGTAATAGGTCTTACCTCTGATGGGGATGAATCCATTTACCGGGGTGAAGTAGAACAGTTGGTCAGGTGGTGCGAGGATAATAATTTAATCCTCAATACATCCAAGACCAAAGAGATGATAGTGGACTTTAGAAAGAGGACAGTCCAGCACCTTCCTCTCTTCATCAATGGTCAGGTTGTTGAGAGGGTCTCCTCCTTCTGCTTCTTGGGTACTACCATACATCAGTCCCTCTCATGGGACCTGAATATTAGTCTCATTGTAGGTAAAGCACATCAGAGACTCTTTTTCCTCCGTCAATTGAGGAAATTTAGGGTTAGCCAGGAAGGCATGACTCATTTCTATCGAGCTGTTATAGAAAGCGTGCTGACCTTCTCTATCCTGTCCTGGTACGGCAACGCGTCCAGTCAGGATAAGCACCAGCTGGAGAAAGTAGTGCGCAGAGCCTCCAAGATCATTGGCTGCAGTCTGCCTACCATAGCCTCACATTACGTCACCAGAATTATTAGGAAGGCGAGAAACATTACCAATGACCCCTGCCACCCAGCACATCACCCGTTTACTCTTCTGCCATCAGGGAAGAGGTACAGAAGTATCACTAGTAGAACATCACGCTTCAGAGACAGCACTTATCTCCAAGCTATACGATACTTAAACACGGCTTGATGCTTGAATGTTTGACTTAGGTTATAACTTGTGGACTGTTTTTTTGACTGTGTGGCTTGCACTAAGCACTTTATGGTCTGGCCGCAAACCAGCTGACACACCTATATGTGATATGTGTTGTTCTGTTTGTGTATGTGTGTTCATGTCACTGCATTGTTGTTAATTATGTGAGCATACCAAGACAAATTCCTATCAACTGTATTGTTGAAATGGCTAAATAAATTTGACCTTGACCTTGACCTATAAGCAATGACTAAAATAAAGAAATTTAATTGAATTAATATTGATTCTGGAATTAAAAAAAATCTTTAAAATCGTTAAAAAAAGAAAAAAAAGCGATAGGTGAATCAATGTTTTTCTCCCAGCCCTAATGTTTATTACTTTCAATTTGTTGTTTATTTTATGATTAAACTTTACGTTGATCGTTCGCTGGTTCCCGTTTCTTTCTAGCCTGAGCCTTTAACATTGTTGCAGTTATAATGTTTATTATCAGTTTATTTTTTACCAAATCTCCACAAATTGATATGCAGTCACATAAAAAAAATCTGTACGTTTACTGAGTTTGCAGTAGACATAAAATGATAATACTGTTTAATATCATTTATCATTATAAACATTTTTTTTTATTATTATTTTCTCAAATCAGTCTTTCTCTTAAAAGGAGTGGTGTATGTGTGGGTTAAACTAACTTTCTTGCCAACAAAACTTACACAAGGTTTCCCTCTGGACAGCGACTTCCTTTTTCTCTATGTTTCTCTGTTTGATTTTTCCATCATCTTCATGATCAAAATCTCCCTCTTCTTCTGCTGTGACTGAACCTCCAGATCTCCTCTTCTCTCCATCTTCTGGTGTTTCTTCTCCTGCTTCCTCATGCAAGTCAGAGATAAGAAATTGGACCTGGTTTTCTTTGAGTATCTTCTCCACTCTTTCAAGTATCTCAGAGTGCAATCCTGATTTTCTTTCATCAAACTGTAGATGTTCATCTCCACACTCCTTTATTAATTGATGAATACAGTTATTGTTTATCTCTTTCTCATCAGTCAACACTAAAGTGTGTATAGGAGTCTCCTTACTGAATTCATTCAGCACATATTTCACTCTATGTCTGTTATTGTCACTGAAGTCGTTCTGCTGCAGTACAAGTATGATCACATGAGGTCCAAGAGCAGACAGATTCACACACTCTTTCACTCCCTGTGTGATCTGA